>NW_007378719.1:0-89016 GCF_000475195.1 Diaphorina citri
GTAATAATTAGAATAAGAGGACAGAAGTAGTAAAGTTCAGCTCCAATTTGATAGAGGGAACTGAAACTGCTAGGGTCTTATAGTCCCGAAAGTGAAAAGAGAACGAAGACAGGACAGGAAAAAAGCCAGCCGTTCCGAGAACAAACCGTATCTGTTTCACATGACCTTGATCTATGACATAATGACATTCACTACTTACCAGTACAGTAAGGTCATGATGTAGAATCACGTGACCTGCCTGTGTTATGACTATGACCTCTACTGTGACCTTCACATGACCTTGATCTATAGGTAACATAATGACCTTCACTACTTACCAGTACAGTAAGGTCATGATGTAGAATCACGTGACCTGCCTGTGTTATGACCTCTACTGTGACCTTCACATGACCTTGATCTATGACAGGAGCTACCGGAATATCCACTCTCTCTTGACTTTGAGGATCTAGCTGAAACCAGAGGGATTATAGGAATTTTGTTATCTGTTTTATGTTGGAATCTATGAGTCCATTAAGATATATCCACTGTACACACATAGTCGATCGGCTGTCAATCAATGTCGATCGACGAGATAAATTTATGTTGTCGAGGCACTCTGGACGGTTCATTCGACATCGATCGAAGGCCGGTGGACACCTTTTGAAAGATAATCACTGGAGAGCAATATTAGATAACCTCACCTATATAGGACCATAGTTTCAACCTTTTCTTTGGAAGGATGGAAAATCCCTCAAAAGTAAGGAATTTTTTCCACTGAAAATGCTATAGTGAAAAAGATTTGACTCACATAAATCAATATCTGATGATCCCCACTGCTCAATCGAGCTCCATAACTGGATACTATCCCATTCTCCTCCACATGTACAAATTTGTACTGCGAGGATCCTCGAAGTACTACCTCAACCAGCATTTGCTCGTGCAGCATATTATGTATGGATAGGCGGAGTGACACTTGCTCGCCGCGTTTACACGATGCTACCCCGGTCAGTTGTGCCATGACGGGTCTGCGACTGGAGGTGTGAGTTGAAGAGCACAGTGCATATTATGAAGAGCACAGTGCATATTATGAAGAGCACAGTGCATATTATGAAGAGCACAGTGCATATTATGAAGAGCACAGTGCATATTATGAAGAACACAGTGCATATTATGAAGAGCACAGTGCATATTATGGACACAGAAGGGCACCAGAGATGCGATTTAAAGCTCTTCCCATACAATTCAATCAATCGTCTGATCTGATTGTAATCTGAGAGAGACAATCAATTACCCCTAATTTGAATTTACTTTTTTCAGCAATGGCTCTGATTGCCAGCAGTTGGTTTTCAACATGTTTCACTTCTCAAATATCTAAAGTTTTCAAAGAGACCAAGGAAGTGCAATGGTACCAGTACCTAAAGTACTTACAGGATTGCTCCATCTACTATTCTCATTTTTGGGTTAAGTTCGGTCAAAGCCATCTTGTCATTTAAACAATCTTTCTACTACATATATGTAGATATTAGTATATCGCAGCAACTTTCAGCTTTGTCTACCGTTTCTCTTCATAAATATCTACTAGTACTTACAAGTTCCGGTGTACTCAAAATACTGAAGCCCAGAGTTTTGCTGACGCTGAACGCAGTGAAGTACCAGTCATCCCCGGTGCTCGGAGACCAGAGGGGTTCGAATTCGATTCCCTCGTGGTCATTTTTCCTGATCTCTCGCCAACCCCAGTCTCCTTCTTCTGCGTCGAATGTGAACTGGAAAAGTGAAATTTACAGCCGTTGGTCCAGTGGTAAAGGGTTTGCCATGCAGAAGGTCCCGCGTTCGATGCCCACAACAAAGTAATTGTTTAAAGCAGAGGATAGAAGTCAGTGGAGGAATGAAGAAGAGACCTTTGTCCAGCAGTGACAAATAACGGTTGCCCATGATTTGGGATAATCAATGATTTATGTTTGTGAACCAATCAGAATGCAGCATTTTAAACTTTGGTCAAAAATGTTGCATTCTGATTCGTTGATTAACATTAATGGTTGACTATCTCAAAGTTTTCTCTCGGCCCTAAGATTTGAAAATTATAATGGAATTCATCTTAAAAAAATTGAAAGTGTTCTTTTATTTTGTATGAAAAATGATTCCTACGCGTTAGCAATTGTACTACCTATACAGTACCTACTGCATGGGACATGGAACTTCGAGAGGCTCAAGAACTTACAAAGTTCCGGGAAGATCTCTTCACCGAATAGAAATATCGGTCATCAGGGTCTGTCAGGAGTGAAGTACACGATATTTCGTCTGTTCCATCCACACAGTCTTGTATATGATCACATGTTTTCTGCTTGTTGTAACATCCTTCACTAGCACAATACTCCTCGTCCTCAGAACATGATGAATCTATCAAGGAAACAAATACTTTAGTTCTCACTATGAATGCCGTAGGTATCTACCCAGAAGCCCTTGAACATCGATAGTTAGAAGTTCAAGGGAAAAGATTTTTTTTTTAAAGAGGTTTGACAGAGGGAACTGTAACTGCTATGGTCTTATCGTCCCGAAATCGAAGAGAGGAGGAAGACAGGATAGCCTACCTAGAAGTCCTTGAACATCGATAGCTAGAAGTTCAAGGGAAAAGAAAATCGTCTGTTATAAAGAGTGTTCGTTGTGGCGAGGTTTTGTCATCTCGTATTGTACTTGAAAGGAAGGGGAATGTGGACTCTTTTATAGGCCGGCCATTCACTATCACATAGACCTGGCAGGCGCACATGTACATGAGTACCTGTCAGGTCTACCTGATAGTGTATGGCCGGCCTTACTCTTAGGATCTCGGAGAAGTTCGAGAACGGAATATTGTATTTAGAATATTTAGATGGTTCTTGTCTTCATCATTGTCGAATGTAAAAGGAACTTGGCCAGCCTAGTTAGCTTAGTTGGTAGTGCGTCTGCCTCGTAAGCGCTAGGCCGCGGGTTCGATTCCCGCCCGGGGCGGATTTTATCCTGATGGGATAATGTTCGTTCTCGGAACGGCTGGCTTTCTCCTATCCTGTCCTCCTTCTCTCTTCGATTTCGGGACGATAAGACCATAGCAGTTAAAGTTCCCTCTGTCAAACCTCTTAAAAAAAAAAAAAAAAAAAAAAAAAAAAAAAAAAAAAAAAAAAAACAAAAAAACAAAACTCTTTTTCTTTACTAAATTTTTCGCTGTCACAGTCCAACCAAATTTTGTTTCGCAAATTTTCTTTGGCAGTTAGTTGCTCTCTAACTTTTTACGGTACTTTTTACTCCAATTATTTTTTTACTTAAATTACTTTCCGCTTATTTTTTTCCAAACTAAAATTTTTCTTTCATTTAATTTTTCGTTGGTAGTTTCGAGCAGCTGTGCATCAACTACGCCAACGAACACCTGCAGTACTACTTCAACCAGCACGTGTTTCAATACGAACAGGAAGAATACAACAAGGAGGGTATTCGTTGGCGCCATATTGAATTCTCGGACAATACGCTGTGTCTGCAGCTGGTCGAGGGGAAACCCAATGGTCTCCTGTGTGTTCTGGATGATCAAGCCAAGTAAGTTTTGAATAGAATAGAATAGAATAGAATAAGGAGGGAATTCGTTGGCGCCATATTGAATTCTCGGACAATACGCTGTGTCTGCAGCTGGTCGAGGGGAAACCCAATGGTCTCCTGTGTGTTCTGGATGATCAAGCCAAGTAAGTTTTGAATAGAATAGAATAGAATAGAATAAGGAGGGAATTCGTTGGCGCCATATTGAATTCTCGGACAATACGCTGTGTCTGCAGCTGGTCGAGGGGAAACCCAATGGTCTCCTGTGTGTTCTGGATGATCAAGCCAAGTAAGTTTTGAATAGAATAGAATAGAATAGAATAAGGAGGGAATTCGTTGGCGCCATATTGAATTCTCGGACAATACGCTGTGTCTGCAGCTGGTCGAGGGGAAACCCAATGGTCTCCTGTGTGTTCTGGATGATCAAGCCAAGTAAGTTTTGAATAGAATAGAATAGAATAGAATAAGGAGGGAATTCGTTGGCGCCATATTGAATTCTCGGACAATACGCTGTGTCTGCAGCTGGTCGAGGGGAAACCCAATGGTCTCCTGTGTGTTCTGGATGATCAAGCCAAGTAAGTTTTGAATAGAATAGAATAGAATAGAATAAGGAGGGAATTCGTTGGCGCCATATTGAATTCTCGGACAATACGCTGTGTCTGCAGCTGGTCGAGGGGAAACCCAGTCAGAGGTAGGTAATGTGATTTCTCAGTCAGAGGTAATAAGAGAGGGAACTTGAACGGCTAAGGTCTTATTGTCCCGAAAGCGAAGAGAAGAAAGACCAGATAGGAGGAAGCCAGATGGTCAGAGAGCGAAACTTATTTATTTGGGATAAAATCCACCCCAGGCGAGAATGGAACTCGCGAACTTGCGCTTACAAGGCATACGGACAGACACGTTATACCCTCCTTCAAGCTAACTATTCTGGCAAAAATTATACTTTGAAACCTTGAGTGCATCGATTCCCAACTGTGTATTGAAGTTAAGCAACTTTTTGCAAAGTTGCTATCTCAACTGGTGGCCGGAAATGGAGTTCTTACCTCATATCTATTGAATCCTGATACAGGCACAGTGACACTATCACTATCACTGATGATATGACCAGCCCTGGTTACAGCATACACTACATAGGTAAACACAGGCATGGATATGAATACTATACTCACCTCATATCTATTGAATCCTGATACAGGCACAGTGACACTATCACTGATGATATGACCAGCCCTGGTTACAGCATACGCATACACTAGAGTCTACCTACAACACTTCAACACTAATATTCCCTTACTTGACAGCATAATAGAAGCTCCAGGACTCCCGTACACATATCGTCTCCATATCTCATACGGTACTAGGGGAGTTTCCTCAACACAGATATCCAAATAGTTGAGGACTAAGGCTCGGGATTTCAGATCCAAGAATATCGAGGTGTGACGATTGATGAGCATTCCCTCTCCCTGTAAAACCAAAAAATAATAATACAGTCGAACCTGGGTATAAGAGAACTGGATATAGTGGAAACCTGGATATAAGAGAAAAAAAGGTGATCCCCTGGATTCTCTTATATCCAGGTTCGACTGTAATAGAAAGTAATAATTAGAATAAGAGGACAGAAGTAGTAAAGTTCAGCTCCAATTTGATAGAGGGAACTGAAACTGCTAGGGTCTTATAGTCCCGTTCTCCCTGCGAAACCATAGAATGATAATGGTAATAGAAAGTAATGATTACAATAAGAGGACAGAAGTAGGACTGGCTGAACTGTTCAATAAAGTTTTTTTCCAAGAGGTTTGATAGAGGGAACTGTAATTGCTAGGGTCTTGTGATCTTATCGTCCCGAAAGTGAAGATAGAAGGAAGACAGGATATAATGACCTTCACTACTTACCAGTTCAGTAAGGTCATGATGTAGAATCACGTGACCTGCCTGGGTAATGACCTCTACTGTGACCTTCACATGACCTTGATCTATGGCATAATGACATTCACTACTTACCAGTACAGTAAGGTCATGATGTAGAATCACGTGACCTGCCTGTGTAATGACCTCTACTGTGACCTTGAAAAGCTACAGTCACTATATGGCAGCGATTTTCAAACTTCATTTGCTGCGGAGCACCATGTGACTGCTGTAAATTTTACGGAACACCCCCCCACCACCAATATCAACCCTTTTGCATGGGCATAGCCAGCATCTGATCTAGCGGGGCAGAGCAGCCGTGGTTTAAGAGGAGGGGGGACGCTCGTTTTATTTATCTAGAGTTTGTCAGTTATGTTTCCAAATTTCTTCGTACCTATTAATATTCGATTGCAAATATTTCAACGGGTTACTTTCTGGTGTTCTCGTGTTGACCCAGCACCTAAATGGGAAGTATTGTGTCTCTTCGTAGTTATTGTCTTCATCATTGTCGAATGTAAAATGAACTTGGCCATTAGGTGATCCTCCCTCATGCGTCCCAATAATTTCTCACGAGTGTTGGAGATTATACCTTTCTTAACCCATTCTTAGGGCTGTTTGCCCATACACCTAATCCTCCGAGTTAAATTTTTGTGAATGAGGTTACCTTGGTTTATCTCTGCATTAGTAAACAACCTCTAGGGACCTCAAAACGTGTTTTTTCATTAACCCGTGAGTACACGCACATAGGGAAAAAATCTCACACGCTCGGCAAAAACGGCAGAACTTGTTCAATATTGGCCCTAACCTGTCGGGACCTAGGGTAGCTGTTAATTATATGGTTATCTAGATGTAACCACAGTCTCATACTGTCTCTAGCTTGATTCTGAGTGGTTAGATAGAACAGTTCACTAGCAACCGTCCCATCCCGTGAATTCTTCTCGAGCTTTTCAACAAATCTGGAATCAGAAATATGGGTCAGGAGGATTTCTTCACACACTTGGGAGCGAGCGGTTGTTTTTCTCCTTTTCTTTTGAAAGGTGAGTTTTACGGGTAAGTTTTAACTTGAGAATGTTTCCTTTAGTTTGTCTTATCGTAGTTCTCGGATGGTTTTTCCAATTTTGACTAAATTGAGAAAAAAGCTCCTACACGTTACGTAAGGAAATTTTGCTCATTAGATGTTGGACTGAATCGGGACAATAGGGAACTCTCACAGAAAATCGAACCCATAGAGTTCCTTTTTCTGGGTGAGGTCTTTAGTTCACTGAACCACAAGTAAGATATAAGCAGGCCCACTGATTAAGAAGTGCGGCATTGCTCCACCCCGTCAAGTTAAGGAAATTTTGACAGCGCTACTAGAGATATTATACGCCACAGACCAAATAACGATTTTCAGGTAGGTATAGAGGATACCCACTTACTTCAAGTTAGTATCCAGATCTTCATAGGACTGCATGACTCTACTCAGTGTCAACTCATTGCCCGCTTGCATCAAATACGAATCGGATCTCATGGCGTGAAATCCAATGAATGCCCCTTCATCTCCACTGGCGATTCCTTCAACACGCAACCCGCGATAATCCTTACCCATATTCAAAGTCATGGTTTGCTGAAATCAGAATTCAGAGGTAGGTAATGTGATTTCTCAATCAGAGGTAATAAGAGAGGGCAGAGGGAACTTGAACGGCTAAGGCCTTATTGTCCCGAAAGCGAAGAGAAGAAAGACCAGATAGGAGAAAGCCAGATGTTCAGAGAGCGAAACTTATTTAGGGTAAGTGTACCATTTATTCGCCCACCTAAAAAACGTACCATTTATTGGCCCACCTGCCCACATTTATTTTTCTAATTTTTGTTTTTATGACTACAATTTTTGATTAGCACTGGTTCGATAGCAGTCTTTAAGCCCTTTCTTTTGATGAAATTGGATCTTGAAAAAGTTCGTCCAGTTCAGACTTATGTGGCGTAAATGGTACGTAATGGCCAATAACGTGACCTGCCTGTGTAATGACCTCTACTGTGACCTTCACATGACCTTGATCTATGACATAATGACCTTCACTACTTACCAGTACAGTAAGGTCATGATGTAGAATCACGTGACCTGCCTGTGTAATGACCTCTACTGTGACCTTCACATGACCTTGATCTATGACATAATGACCTTCACTACTTACCAGTACAGTAAGGTCATGATGTAGAATCACGTGACCTGCCTGTGTAATGACCTCTACTGTGACCTTCACATGACCTTGATCTATGACATAATGACCTTCACTACTTACCAGTACAGTAAGGTCATGATGTAGAATCACGTGACCTGCCTGTGTAATGACCTCTACTGTGACCTTCACATGACCTTGATCTATGACAGGAGCTACCGGAATATCCACTCTCTCTTGACTTTGAGGATCTAGCTGAAACAAGAGGTATTATAGGAATTTTGTTATCTGTTTTATGTTCGAATCTATGAGTACATTAAGATATATCCACTGTACACACATATTATAGTCGATCGGCTGTCAATCAATGTCGATCGACGAGATAAATTTATGTTGTCAAGGCACTGTGGACGGTTCATTCGACATCGATCGAAGGCCGGTCGACACATCTTTTGAAAGATAATCACTGGAGAGCAATATATTAGATAACTTCACCTTTAGGACCACAGTCAACCTTTTCTTTGGAAGGATGGAAAATCCCTCAAAAGTAAGGAATTTTTTCCACTGAAAATGCTATAGTGAAAAAGATTTTCGACTCGAATATATGAATCCATTAAGATATATCCACTGTACACACATAGTCGATCTGCTGTCAATCAATGTCGATCGACGAGATAAATTTATGTTGTCGAGGCACTGTGGACGGTTCATTCGACATCGATCGAAGGCCGGTCGACACATCTTTTGATTTTGAAAGATAATCACTGGAGAGCAATATTAGATAACCTCACCTTTATAGGACCATAGTTTCAACCTATTCTTTGGAAGGATGGAAAATCCCTCAAAAGTAAGGAATTTTTTCCACTGAAAATGCTATAGTGAAAAAGATTTTCGACTCACATAAATCAATATCTGGTGATCCCCACTGCTCAATCGAGCTCCATAACTGGATACTATCCCATTCTCCTCCACATGTACAAATTTGTACTGCGAGGATCCTCGAAGTACTACCTCAACCAGCATTTGCTCGTGCAGCATATTATGTATGGATAGGCGGAGTGACACTTGCTCGCCGCGTTTACACGATGCTACCCCGGTCAGTTGTGCCATGACGGGTCTGCGACTGGAGAACTGGAAAGAGAAAATGACGGTGTGAGTTGAAGAGCACAGTGCATATTATGAAGAGCACAGTGCATGTTATGGACAGAGAAGGGCTCCAGATGCGATTTAAAGCTCTTCTCATACAATTCAATCAATCGTCTGATCTGATTGTAATCTGAGAGAGACAATCAATTACCCCTAATTTAAATTTACTTTTTTTCAGCAATGTCTCCGATTGCCAGCAGTTGGTTTTCAACATGTTTCACTTCTCAAATATCTAAAGTTTTCAAAGAGACCAAGGAAGTGCAATGGTACCTAAAGTACCTATAGGATTGCTCCATCTACCTACTATTCCCATTTTTGGGTTAAGTTCGGTCAAAGCCATCTTGTCATTTAAACAATCTTTCTACTAGATACTAGTATATCGCATTATCGCAGCAACATTCAGATTTGTCTACCGTTTCTCTTCATAAATATCTACTAATACTTACAAGTTCCGGTGTATTCAAAATACTGAAGCCATTTGACTTAACAGTGTGAGTTGAAGGGCACAGTATACATTGTGGACACAGAAGGGCAGCAGGTGCTATTTAAATTGCACACAGAAAACAGTATCGAGTTCAATGGAGAAGATCTTCTCATACAATTCAATGAATCGTCTGATCTGATTGTAACCTGACAGAGACTATCAATGACCCCTAATTTCAATTTATAGTTTTCAGCATGAACTCCCAGAGGTCCGCCATGTTTTTGCTATTCAGCATTTCAACTTGTTTCTCTTCTCAATTATTTAAAGTTTCCAAGAAGATTGGAAGTGCAATGGTACCTAATATTCCTGTAGGGTTAATCCATCTATTCTCATCTTTGGGTTAAGCTCGGTCAAAACCACAATGTCATTTAGAAAATCATTCTACAAGAGGTAGGCATCGCAGCAACTTTCAGGTACCTATGTATATCGTTTCCTCATCCTCATAGTTAGGTACTTACAAGTTCCGGTGTACTCAAAATACTGAAGCCCAGAGTTTTGCTGACACTGAATGCAGTGAAGTACCAAGCATCCCCGGTGCTCGGAGACCAGAGGGGTTCGAATTCGATTCCCTCGTGGTCATTTTTCCTGATCTCTCGCCAACCCCAGTCTCCTTCTTCTGCGTCAAATGTGAACTGGAAAAATGAAAATTATGGGTATGGTTGGTCCTGTGGTAAAGGGATTGCCATGTAGAAAGTCCCACGTTCGATTCCCACAGTGAATTAACTCATTTGTTTGAACTTATTTGTAAGGCCGATGACCAGTCATGAAAGATCCAACAAGGTCGCAGTGACAAAGGGCTTAAATAGCTGATGGCCCTTCTTATACCAAGGCCCAGGACCATACTTTGAGATAATTTATGATTGAAGATTGTGAACCTTGAAGTTATAATGAAACAATCAGAATGCAATATTTTATGCTTTGGTCAAAAATGTTGCTTTCTGATTCATTGATTAACTTTAATGATTGATCATCTCAAAGTGTGCTCCCAGCCCTAAAATGTGTAAATTAGGAAAATGAAAGTGTTTTATTATTATTTTTCATGAAAAATAAGGTTATGAAATATGAATCCAACGCTTTAGCAACTCTACTACCTACCTACAGTACCTATCTACTGGGACATTTGATTTCAAGAGGATCAAGAACTTACAAAGTTTCGGGAAGATCTCTTCACCGAATAGAAATATCGGTCATCAGGGTCTGTCAGGAGTGGAGTACACGATATTTCGTCTGTTCCATCCACACAGTCTTGTATATGATCACATGTTTTCTGCTTGTTGTAACATCCTTCACTAGCACAATACTCCTCGTCCTCAGAACATGATGAATCTATCAAGGAAACAAATACTTTAGGTCTCACTATGAATGCCGTACCTACCTAGAAGCCCTTGAACATCTTTTTTTTTTTTTTCAAGAGGTTTGACAGAGGGAACTGTAACTGCTATGGTCTTATGGTCCCGAAATCGAAGAGAGGAGGAAGACAGGATAGGAGAAAGCCAGCCGTTCCAAGAATGAATATTATCCCATCAGAATAAAATCCGCCCCGGGCGGGAATCGAACCCGCGGCCTAGCGCTTACAAGGCAGACGCACTACCAACTAAGCTAACTAGGCTGGCGCCCTTGAACATCGATAGTTAGAAGTTCAAGGGAAAAGAAAATCGTCTGTTATAAAGAGTATTCGTTGTGGCGAGGTTTTGTCATCTCGTATTGTACCTACTTGAAAGGAAGGGGAATGTGGACTCTCTTTTAGGCCGGCCATTCACTATCAGGTAGACCGGGCAGGTACACCTGTTCATGTGTAGGTATACCTGTCAGGTCTACTTGATAGTGAATGGCCGGCCTTACTCTTAGGATCTCGGAGAAGTTCGAGAACGGATTATTCTTTTTAGCTAGTTATTGTCTTCATCATTGTCGAACGTAAAATGAACTTGGCCATTAGGTTGGAGATTATACCTTTCTTAACCCATCCTTAGGGCTGTTTGCCCATACACCTAATCCTCCGAGTTAAATTTTTGTGAATGAGGTTACCTTGGTTTATCTCTGCATTGTACCCAAGTCTCTACAAAAAAAGGGTTTTATGTGGCGTAGATTTTAACAGTTACCTACGGTTTATGGTCATCTCATTATTTTGTAGGTAGGTATTTAAAAAATTCAAATTAGCGAAATAAGAATTTAATTTTTTTATGAGCGCCTGGTATCTTTGTAATTATGCAATGTGCAAGGATAAATTGATTACGAAAAGAAAACCATTTTCCAATAGCTTACGGCCTTGAGGCTTGTGAAAAGGGAGAGCAACCAAATTATGGCCACTAAATGTCGTACCTACCTGCCTACAAGTTTCCTATGGTGACTTACCACACTAGTAAATCCATCAGGCACGGCCTCCGTTCTCACATGAACCACCACGTAGTCCCCCACCCCTATCTCCTCTCCAGGGTTGGTCCACACCACGATACTCCCAGCTCGGGTCTCATTACCTTCCTGACTCCGGGCCTGGTTTGTGCCAGGGTTGGCGTAGGTGTATACGGTGCGTACGGCGGTGATGGGGTCGGATGATGGTGATCGTGTGAACGTGGCCTGGAGAGAAATGGAGGGGGAGTGGGAGGGACAGGAGGGGAGGGAGAAGTCGTAGAATACGAGACCTGGAGGGAGGGGAAACGAGAGAGAGAGAGAGAGAGAAAGCAAAAAATCAGTCCGATGGATAAATTAATTTCATAGAAAGAAAGGTCAACCTCTATCCACCGACAAGAGACCTGTTCCTATAGGATCACTGAAGTTAGGATTCTACTGGATATTTTTTTCAGGTTCCTAATTGTAGGCAGGGCCATTTTTAGGGGAGGGGGTGAGCTTCATTTTTCTCCTTTATTGTAGACCAGACTCCGTAAATTTGCAGAATTCTCGCCCCCCCCTCTCGACAAAATCTTGTATACGGCCCTGACTGTAGGGGACTAAAATAAAGGTTCCTAATGGAGCAGTTGCAAATGGGTAAAAATTATAAATAAATGGTCGATTTTTATGAAAAAAGTTGGGAAAAATCCAAATCTGAGGTCAAAACTCCGAAAAAATAACTGTAAAAGGTCGAAAATTCAATTTTTATTTTCCGGCCATTAGGTGATCCTCCCTCATGCGTCCCAATAATTTCTCACCAGTGTTGGAGACTAACCCATCCTTAGGGCTGTTTGCCCATACACCTAATCCTCCGAGTTAAATTTTTGTGAATGAGGTTACCTTGGTTTATCTCTGCATTAGTAAACAAGCCCAGGTTGAGTATAATAATGGATAAATAAGATAAGATACCCATCGAATTTACTTAGAAGTTGTTAAAAGTAAAAGTTTCATAAAATGGAACGCGGCAATACTGTCTCTAGCTTGATTCTGAGTGGTTAGATAGAACAGTTCACTAGCAACCGTCCCATCTCGTGAATTCTTCTCGAGCTTTTCAATAAATCTGGAAATACAAACACGGGTCATGAGGATTTCTTCACACACTTGGAAGCGAGCGGTTGTTTTTCTCCTTTTCTTTTGAAAGGTGAGTTTTACGGGTAAGTTTTAACTTGAGAATGTTTCCTTTAGTTTGTCTTATCGTAGTTCTCGGATGGTTTTTCCAATTTTGACTAAATTGAGAAAAAAGCTCCTACACGTTACGTAAGGAAATTTTGCTCATTAGATTTGGGGCTGAATCGGGACAATGGGGAACTCTCACAGAAAATCGAACCTATAGAGTTCTTTTTTCTGGGTGAGGTCTTTAGTTCACTGAACCACAAGTAAGATATAAGCAGGCCCACTGATTAAGAAGTGCGGCATTGCTCCACCCCGTCAAGTTAAGGAAATTTTGACAGCGCTACTAGAGATATTATACGCCACAGACCAAGTAACGATTTTCAGGTAGGTATAGAGGATACCCACTTACTTCAAGTTAGTATCCAGATCTTCATAGGACTGCATGACTCTACTCAGTGTCAACTCATTGCCCGCTTGCATCAAATACGAAGCGGACCTCATGGCGTGAAATCCAATAAATGCCCCTTCATCTCCACTGGCGATTCCTTCAACACGCAACCCGCGATAATCCTTACCCATATTCAAAGCCATGGTTTGCTGAAATCAGAATTCAGAGGTAATGTGATTTCTCAATCAGAGGTAATAAGAGAGGGAACTTGAACGGCTAAGGTCTTATTGTTCCGAAAGCGAAGAGAAAGACCAGATAGGAGGAAGCCAGATGTTCAGAGAGCGAAACTTATTTAGGGTAAGTGTACCATTTATTCGCCCACCTAAAAAACGTACCATTTATTGGCCCACCTGCCCACATTTATTTTTCTAATTTTTCGGATCTCATGGCGTGAAATCCAATGAATGCCCCTTCATCTCCACTGGCGATTCCTTCAACACGCAACCCGCGATAATCCTTACCCATATTCAAAGTCATGGTTTGCTGAAATCAGAATTCAGAGGTAGGTAATGTGATTTCTCAATCAGAGGTAATAAGAGAGGGCAGAGGGAACTTGAACGGCTAAGGCCTTATTGTCCCGAAAGCGAAGAGAAGAAAGACCAGATAGGAGAAAGCCAGATGTTCAGAGAGCGAAACTTATTTCTTTGGGATAAAATCCACCCCAGGCGAGAATGGAACTCGCGAACTTGCGCTTACAAGGTATACGGACAGACACGTTATACCCTCCTTCAAGCTAACTATACTGGCAAAAATTATACTTTGAAACCTTGAGTGCATCGATTCCCAACTGTTTACTGAAGTTAAGCAACTTTTTGCAAGGTTGCTATCTCAACTGGTGACCGGAACTGGAGTTCTTACCTCATATCTATTGAATCCTGATACAGGCACAGTGACACTATCACTGATGATATGACCAGCCCTGGTTACAGCATACACTACATAGGTAAACACAGGGGCCATGTCTGGAGAAACAGGCACGGATATAGAAGTGATCAGGGGGGAGGGGGAGGGAGGGTGGTACTCCGTACGAAGGACCAAGTTCTTGGAGAGAACCTGAAAGAAAGAAAGAAAAAAATGAAATTATTTAGGTACTTATTTACTATTTGTACCCAAGTCTCTACAAAAGAAGGACATTTTTATAATTTTGTGTAAGGGTTTTATGTGGCGTTGATTTTAACAGTTACCTACGGTTTATGGTCATCTTATTATTGTGTAGTCCGTACGAAGGACCAAGTTCTTGGAGAGAACCTGAAAGAAAGAAAAAATGAAATTATTTAGGTACTTATTTACTACTAGCTGAATTCCGTCGCTTCGCTCCGGAATCCCGCTAGTTCCTAGTTCATCCCGAGGCATGGCCAAACTTGTGGAAAAGGCATGGCCGAACTTGTGGAAAAGGCATGGCCAGCCAAACTTGTGGAAAAGGCATGGCCGAACTTTTTTTTTTTTTTTTTTTTTTGCCGAACGAAGGACCAAGTTCTTGGAGAGAACCTGAAAGAAAGAAAAAATGAAATTATTTAGGTAGGTACTTATTTACTATTTGTACCCAAGTCTCTACAAAAAAGGGTTTTATGTGGCGTAGATTTTAACAGTTACCTACGGTTTATGGTCATCTTAATAAGATGACCAATATAATAATATTATTTTGTAGGTATTTAAAAAATTCAAATTAGCGAAATAAGAATTTGAATTTTTATGAGCGCCTGGTATCTTTGTAATTATGCAATGTGCAAAGATCAATTGATTACGAAAAGGAAACCATTTTCCAATAACTTAAGACCTTGAGCCTTGTGAAAAGGGAGAGAAACCAAATTATGGCCACGAAATGTCGCACCTACCTGCCTACAGGTTTCCTATGGTGACTTACCACACTAGTAAATCCATCAGGCACGGCCTCCGTTTTTACATGAGCCACCACATAGTCTTCCACCCCTATCTCCTCTCCAGGGTTGGTCCACACCACTATACTTCCAGCTCGGGTCTCATTGCCCTCTTGACTCCGGTCCTGGTTTGTGCCAGGGTTGGCGTAGGTGTATACCGTGCGTACGGTGGTGATGGGGTCGGATGATGGTGATCGTGTGAACGTGGCCTGGAGAGAAATGGAGGGGGAGTGGGAGGGAGCGGAGGGGAGGGAGAAGTCGTAGAATACGAGACCTGGAGGGAGGGGAAACGAGAGAGAGAGAGAGAGAGAGAGAGAGAGAGAGCAAAAAAATCAGTCTGATGGATAAATTAATGTCATAGAAAGGAAGGTCAACCTCTATCCACCGGCAAGAGACCAGTTCCTATAGGATCACTGAAGTTAGGATTCTACTGGATATTTTTTTCAGGTTCCTAATTGTAGGCAGGGCCGTATTAAGATCTCCCCTCAGGGCCGGAGGGGAGATCTTAATTTTTCTCCTTTATTGTAGACCAGACTCCGCAAATTTGCAGAATCTCTCGCCCCCTTCCCCCCTTGACAAAATCCTGTATACGGCCCTGACTGTAGGGGACTAAAATAAAGGGTAATATACCCTAATATGTATACATATCTACCTAAGTTCAGTTCTAATCTATTACCGGGTGACTACTTACCTCGTTCTACAAACATATCCCACCTCGCAGAGTCTGTCAGTTCAGTCATGTAATTCTCAGTCTCGGAATAGTCATGCTCTCTCTTGACCAGAATAGTTTGGTCTTCTTGTACCGCCCCATCCAGTAAGATGTGAACCGACCTCCTCTATGAAACATCACCCAAGTAAGCGCAACTGATCTATTGTAGGCAGGGCCGTATTTAGGGGAGGGGGCGAGCTTCATTTTTCTCCTTTACTGTAGACCAGACTCCGCAAATTTGCAGAATCTCTCGCCCCCCCCCCTCGACAAAATCCTGTATACGGCCCTGACTGTAGGGGACTAAAATAAAGGGTAATATACCCTAATACTAATATCTATATCTACCTAAGTTCTGTTCTTATCTATTACCGGGTGACTACTTACCTCGTTCTACAAACATATCCCACCTCGCAGAGTCTGTCAGTTCAGTCATATAATTCTCAGTCTCGGAATAGTCATGCTCTCTCTTGACCAGAATAGTTTGGTCTTCTTGTACCGCCCCATCCAGTAAGATGTGAACCGTGAGTTGTGAGTCCTCGAGATCAACCGCGGACAATGGTTGACCATCTGAATAGCTGACTGACACCTGTGAACAGTTATAGATGAAGTTTAGTTCTAAAAAAAAAATCTCAAATTATTTGTGGTAAGGAGAGATTTTTCACAACTTTTGTGGATATCACAGCATTACCAAGTGCCTCATTTCAAAACAATTTCCATATTTCAATATTTTTTACATCGGTAATGCCGCCACTGGTCGCTACTCGATTGTCCTCACGAGGCTAAGTTCACTCCGAACTTCAAGCACAGATCATGACATGGTGCAGTTGAGGAATACATACATACATGTCCTTGTATAGGTTTCCCGGCATGCCAGTACAGGGGTCGGCGTGATACAAACTCCACCACTACTTGACTGTTCACCACACGACTGCTACTGAACCCAGTCATAGATTCACCACTGAGCAATTCAGTGACGGTCACGTCCAGACGGAGTTCTAATCCGGGGGTCACGGGTTCGAGTAGCTCGGAGAAGTTGAGAAGGACCGTGTTCTTGCCTTCTTTCTGTGGAAATGAAGGTAAAAATTACGGGTCTGAGTTCGCATGATATTGTGTCAGATGTGTCAGTTAAGGGGGTTTTTATTTGGGTGGATGGTTTAATGGACTGTATAATTCTAAAGCTACTACAAATGCCACCAAAGGCCTTTTGACTGAAAAAGAATTATTTATTTATTTATATTTATCAAAATTTCAAAATGGTGTTCAGAACTGGCGGGAATTTGAATTGAGGTGGTGCGAATTTGAATTAAGGGCGCAAACATTGGGTTTGACATAATAGGTAAGTGCCTACTAGGTACTGTAGATAAACCTGATATCCTGATAAAGATCTCATCAGATAATAGATAATAGAAATCTATACCTACATACATAATTTGTATTAATGTAGCTATTAGGTAGGTAGTTCGGTACATCTAAAGTACCGAGATAGATATGTAAATCCAGCTATATTGTAAAAAAAAATATGTTCAAGCAGGAAGTGAGATGGTTTTAGAACGATTTTTCGGGTTTTTAATAGGAAAGCCTGTAATGAATTCAACAAAACAAATACAGAAACAGATTAAAATAAAATAATGAGTGTGATATATTTTTTTACTGTTTCCATTATGTAGATAAATTACCTATTATACCTACCTAATAGGTACTTACCTACATATAGCTACATACTACATACCTACCTACCTACCTACATAGCTACCTACCGGATATTTTGAAAATCATCATAACGAGCCCAACACATATCATGGTTATGAGATCTGAAATAAAATTACCTACATAAAAAACTAAAACTAAAAAAAAAAAAAAAAAAAAAAAAAATAGAGCGCACCTATCAGAAGGAAGATGTGACGTACACCTCTCTATTGGACTCCTGTGGTCTGTGTCGTAGCAATATACGTCCCTCAAGATATGGATATGATTGATAAAGCGCCGTGAAATCGGACCTTAGCGGTCACTTGATGAGCGTGAAATGAGCACATCGAATTGTTGCAATAATTAGTAAGGTCACAAGACAATTCAGTTAAGTTTTTTTTTTTTTTTTTTTTTTTTTTTTTTTAGAGGGAACTTTACTCCTGAGGTAATACTGATATATGATGTACCTGTTATGACTATAGTAAGTATTAAATAGAGGTGTATTTTCCTTTAGGGAAATTGACCACTGGAAAATACCTACAGCTTATCTGACAATCCATCGACTCTTCTTCTTCTTCTTTTTCTTCTTCTTCCTCGCCTTTTCCCGTGTACAGACGGGGTCGGCGTTTTTCGTCAGCCTCTCAGTCAGCCCTGGGGTGATTGCTTTGGGCTGACATTTGATTTTGGGCTACAAAAATTTCAAGATGACCTTCGCACTCAACCTTTGTTATTTCTTTAGCAAGGGAAATTTCAGGCTGGTATCCTGCCTGTTCAAAGTCCCCGAGCCAGATTAAGCTGGTCTACTAACTGGTTAAAGTCAGGCAGTCAGATATCAGAAATACCAAGATGGAGATCTTAATCCAATTCACCTGAGTTGCTAATCATAATGAAGTTCATTGATTGAATTCGGATATCTAAAGTACTTTGAACTCTAAGCCAAAGCAATTAGAATTCTTAATTTTCACCATAAGTTCATTCAATTCGCAAACCCAGCCGAATTTCACGGTTAACAAACAAAAAATAATTCATACCAACTCGGAATTCTGAATTATTGTTAAAAAAAAAGAAGTAAAAATTGCAAGGTTCAATAATTTTGCGGATTTTAGTATTAGAAGGTGGATAGGTAAATATCTAATATTTTTCCCCCTTGTACCTAAGTAGAAAGAATAAAATATTTAGTACCTACCTACCTATGTATAACTATGGCCATTTTCGATGAAAAGAGATCTCAGATCTCGCGGCACCAAAGTCCGGAAAATGGCCTAGACGACCAGGACCATCTCATAGTATGACCGAAGTACCTAGCACTAGTAATTAGTACATAACATGAACAGTAAGTACTGCAAGTAGTACCTAAATAGGTATATAGTACATTGTACCGAGATATGATGTACTTGTACCGAGATATGATGTACATTGTACCGAGATATGATGTACATTGTACCGAGATATGATGTACATTGTACCGAGATAGGATGTACATTGTACCGAGATATGATGTACATTGTACCGAGATATGATGTACATTGTACTACTACTCGAACTATAAGTGAGATACCTATCTACCTACCTACAAATTGTGAAACACATTTCTAATTATCTCAATTAGTATCCCTATTTACACTGCAATCATGTTACCTTCTCTACTACCTCCTACATGTGTAATATAATTATGTTCCCTACTATGTAGGTAATAAGCTAATAAGATAAGTATATGGGTGCAGTATGTAGTATGTACCTGTTATTAAATAGTACCTGCCAGCCTAGTTAGCTTAGTTGGTAGCGCGTCTGCCTTGTAAGCGCTAGGCCGCGGGTTCGATTCCCGCCCGGGGGATGTACATTCTACCGAGATATGATGTACATTCTACCGAGATTTAATGTACATTGTACCGAGATATAATGTACATTGTACCGAGATATGATGTACATTGTACCTACTACTCGAACTATAAGTGAGATACCTATCTACCATTCTACCTACAAATTGTGAAACACATTTCTAATTATTTCAATAAGTATCCCTATTTACACTGCAATCATGTTACCTACCTTCTCTACTACCTACTACATGTGTAATATAATTATGTTCCCTACTATGTAATAAGCTAATAAGATAAGTATATGGGTGCAGTATGTACCTACCTGTTATTAAATAGTACCTACCAGCATGTACATATGTAGGTACTTACCTATATAGGTACTCTGTGCCAATTGCGAATTGTGCCATATACGTATAGTTACCCTCAAACCTCTTGAAAAATATTTTAAGAGGCCAAAAGCGAAGAGAGAAGGAAGACAGGATAGGAGAAAGCCAACCGTTTCGAAAGCGAACATTACCTATCTGTTTAGGATAAAATTATCCCCGAGCAGGAATCAAACCTGAGACCTAAACTAGCGCTTGTGAGCCGGTATTTCTCCTTAATGTACAGATTAGGTTATTTCGATATTCAGGTAATGAAATTTGACATCCATAATATTCCAGTCTCGGTACCTTATTTGTACATTCAGATGTCAGACTACAGTCCAAGTGCCTTAATAGATTAATACTGAGAGTAAAAGTATCTCTGGACGTCTTAAATAGATACCTACCATCCTTGTCAAGTCAAAACTTATGATCTACAAACCTGCAAGTACCAATTCAAAGTAATTCCTATTTCGTTTAGAAGATAATGAAGTCTAAACTCAAAGAAATCAGTCCTAAACAGCGAAGTACAATAACGTTCAAAGATGGTCTTCCTGAGATTTAATTATTTTATGCCGCTGCTGGAACTCGAACCGGAGATTACTGAATTGTGAATCCAGTGCCTCAGCAACCACACTGATTGATGAAATTTAATGAAACCCGCTTTTTTTTGAAGAGGTTTGATAGAGGGCAACTGAAGCCAGCCGTTCCGAGAACGAACATTATCCGTTGAAGATAAAATCCGACCCGGGCGAGAAACACGTTTATAATAAAGCTATAAAGGAGGAAAGTTTCTCAGTAAATTCAAGGCTTTCAGATCGATTTTTATTTAAATCATTAAAATATTGCATCACCCGGTATTTGAACCCACGTCCCCAGACTTGTCACATTGCTTAGTCACCTACTTGACACTTGAATAATAACTTAATAACTCACTGTACACTTAAGTACCTACTCAATGTACACTTAAGTGCTCCATGTACAGATGTACACTTAAGTACTCCCTGCACACTTAAGTGCTCCATGACCTGGGAAGTTTGTGCAAGGCGAGGAATGAATTCCGAACTCCTAGTATCTAAATTAGCAATTATCAGCTATTCTGTACTTCTGAAGATATGTAAATGTCTAATCATCTGATGTCATAACAGATGTCACTCGGGAAGCAAATACCTATTTTGACATTTTTGACACGGACGGTATGGGATAGAGTTTGACCAGACAACTACCTAGACATGACAACAGCAGTCCTACAGGTACTTAGTCATCTTTTATTATTACAGTCCTGTCAAATTGGGACTCGTCTAAATGGGAAACCTGGATAAGCAAAAACTTGCCAATCCCTTGGATTCCCAATCAGACAGGATTGACTATTTTATTAATTTATCATCTATTTCATTCATGCCAGTTTAGTTAGTTGGAAGGTAGTTGTAGTTGGTAGTAAGCCATCAATTTCCATAATACCGTCACTGGTTGCAACTCGATTAAAATAGCTACTCAGTTGTCCTCATAAGGTTGAGTGCACCCCGAACTCCAAGCACAGAGTCGAAAAAAACTTCGACCCCGCCGGAAATCGAACCGGGGACCTCCGGCATGCAAGTCGCGTGATACCCATTAGACCACGGAGGTTGCTACAAGGAGTATAAGGCATCAATATATACCTGACAAGAATTCTGGAGCGTTTATGGCCGACCTAACATGGAACTTGATTTTGGCAACTTGTCAGCATTTAGAGTGGACAATTAAGTGTCGTAGGTGGCCACATAAATTAATAATGCATCATATCTTGCTGACATTATCTTCGTCATGGTAATAGACTGTCAATGAGATCCAGGGGCAGAAGCACAAGGTCCTGGGTTCGATTCCCTGGACGGGACAGATTTTGCGGCGAATTGGGAGGAGAAAAATTGGTTTTTTTTTTCTTTTCCTAGTTACATACTAGGTATGTGAGAGATACAACGAGAATAACAATATTCAACACAGGACATTTCTTATTTATAATTTGGGATCGAAGCTTTTTTTTAGTTCTACCTACATTTTACTGAATAGCAATTAAATTTGAATCCTTCGCCGCCCCTGAGATTTTGATTGATTAATAACATACGAGTGTAAACTGTAAACCGGACTGCTTTCACACCAACATAACTTTGTCTGACAGCTTCCTTTATCAAGATAATCCGATAACGTTTGCAAATTTTATTCTGCAGTCTGTATTTAATGTATTTTGAAAATTCTCTGCTTAATGGATTTTGAAAATTCTCCGGTTAATGCATTTTTATTTGATTCGAGCTGTCAGATTGAGTTATAATTTTGGGAAAGTCTGCCTTCCCATGTCCAATGTAAATCCTAGACGCCATCAATCTACCGCAATTCACATACTAGATCGCTGAAATTAAGCAACTTTGCGCGTGGTTGGTCTCCGGATGGGTGACCGTCTGGGCAATCGCATGTTGCTGGATTTTCCCGCGAACACTCAGACTGGGTGAGGTTAATGTAAGGAGGCCGGTAGCTTGTCGCCAAATGAAAAGTAATAGGTACCTACCTACCCCCAGAGAGAAGGAAGACAGGATATAGGAGAAAGCCATCAGCCGTTCCGGGAGCCAACCTTAATAAAGTTTGCCCCGGGCGGGAATCGAACCCGTGACCTAGAGCTCACAAGGTAGGTGTGCTACCCACCCAATTTCAGTAGGGTAGTGGGCGATGAATCTGGAGTATTCTGGAGGTTGATGGTTCGAGTTCAATTCAACTGTGATGGAAAAAACACACATTTTCCCTAAAATACTCTATTTGTACCTGGGTATAGCGTTTTGATTCGGCCCTCAACATGCATTATTAATTATTAAAATTATGTTAATCATCAACTATAGATACAGTTTTGCAAATATGTTACCTATGCTCTATTATGCTCAGTGGGTAAAACAACATTCTTCCTTCTTACATATCCCATTTCCAGCGAAGCTAAAACAACAGGTACCTACCTACATTTCCACTCTCACATATTTTTTTTATTATTATTTATTATTTTTTTAATGCAAAATAATCTAAATAAAATAACAAAATGTGAAGCACAATAATACTTAAAAATTAACATGTACTTAATAATAACGTAAAAATTATTTTTTTGCAAATATGTATGTATGTATTTCAAGCATTAGGTATAATAGGTCATTCAGTACCTATCATTGTTATTATGCACATATTAAAATAAGGCGTGTCAGGTCATACATAACTATAATTCTGACATAACTCTGACCTTTATTAATTAAAACCTCAGGGAATTCTTTTCAACCAGACGTGTGACGCTATTTTTTTCTCATTTTTTTTTTTTTTAACTCGCTACTTTTTCTATTTTTAATTCGCATCCGTAAATCATAGAAGCATTACGGAACAAAGGAAGCGACTTCCTGGTTTCGACGGTTTTCCTCCTATCCTTAGGTTCGACTCCCACCCGGGGCGCATTTTATCCTGAATAGATAAGGTTCGTTCTCGGAAGGGCTGGCTTTCGCCTATTCTGTCTTCCTTATCTCTTCGCGTTCGGGACCTTAGAAGTTACAGTTCCCACTATCAAACCTTTTAAAAAAGGGACCTTAGCTCAGGTGTTAGTCCCCTACACTTCTCTCTCTTTCTCTCTCTCTCTCCCTATCTAAAAAGTAAAATAACAGGGTGTATCATAAGTACCTATAAGACAGGTTAGTCCAACCCACCCAGAATAATATGAGTATATCCGTTATCAGATCCCAGTATAACACAGATGCATACTGCATAATCATGCATTATGCAGTTATCATGAGGGACAATATTCAGCCTCACCGAATTATCTGCATCAGTGCAGCGTAACCCCTGCGTGTGTATTCAAGTGTGAAAACTATGATATACCTACCTTATAATATGTACCTATTATGCAGTTTTTTTTTTTGTGTTATTAATTTATTATATCACAACTTTGGTGCTCACTGCAGCATTGTAGGATTTTCCCAATATCTCAATAATCCTAAGAAATTCACTGTTCACTGATTCTTGGAAAGAGAAGAAAGCAAAGCGTGAGAGGAGGAGAGGGAGGAAGGGGTTTAGTTTAGTTTTCGCTTAACCGCTCGAGGGTTCGGTATAAAGTGGATTTCCAGAAGTTGGCAGATGCCATTTTGAAGAAAAATGGCTTAGCAACAAAAATTGGTGAGTTTATTTTTTATTCTTTGGGTGGGGGGGGGAGGGGAACCTCGAACACTTTTGAAAGTTAAGAAGGGAACCGCAACGAAAAAAGTCTGGCCACCCCTGGTATATAGAGTAGAGTTTCTCGGCCAGCCTAGTTAGCTTGATTGGTGGTGCCTCTGCCTTGTAAGCCGCGGGTTCGATTCCCGCTCGGGGCGAATTTTATCTTAGATGGATAATGTTCGTTCTCTGAATGGCTGGCTTTCTCCTATCTTGTCTTCCTTCTCTCTTCGATTTCGGGACGATAAGACCATAGCAGTTACAGTTCCCTCTTTAAAACCTCTTTTTTTTAATTAAAATCTTGTCCAATTAGGTAATTATTATTATTATTTATTACAAGGTACCTATCACCTAGAATTCTCACTTACCTCGAACAAAGGCGTGAAGTATGTCTGTACTTGAAACCTATGCTCGTTTATTTGATCCTGAATTGAAGTACGAATCAACCATGTTCCATCCTTGGCTAAGTTGGGTAGCTGAAACGACAGACTAGACACCCCTGAAACGAAACAATACAATGTGAATAAGTCAGTAAATAGGTAAATACAAAAATACTCCGATTGTTCAAACATCCATATATTTGCCACAGAACAAAGTGCTTAACTTCAATGTCACAATGGGAACTTGGCAAATGGAACTTTCTACTCCTTCCTCCTTTCCCCCCCACACTAAATGAAATTAAGCTTTGCACATTGCATAATTACAAAGATACCAGGCGTTCATAGAAAATTGAAATAATTTAGCAGTTACGGAAAAAATACTTTTCCGTACCTATACCTACGTCCTATGCAATGATTGCAATGGTTTTATCAGGCAGATAAGAAGGTAATCTTGGTGTACTATGTGAGTAACTTACCATTATTGGTGTAGATGGAAATCCATCGCCTCATAATAATACCATCTGGATTGTGTTATTAATTTATTATATCACAACTTTGGTGCTCACTGCAGCATTGTAGGATTTTCCCAATATCTCAATAATCCTAAAATCCACTGTATTGTTTTGTACAATACAAACAATGTATTTTTTTGTACAATACAAATTGAGAAATCACACTGACCTAAAATCCAATGTTTACCTACCACTACCATGCTGGCACCGGTCGCTATGCGCATTTCTATGTCATAGCTACTCATTTTCCTCACGAGGCTGAGTGGGCCCCGCAACAGCCAGCAGGAATCACTCACCATGCAGAAACTACAAGTGAAAAGGCGGCGTTCTAATCTCTAAATATTTACCTATTCGTTCAAAGATTGGCTCGCAAATAGGTGTGGAGTTGTGGACCATTTACTTATTTATTTCAACAAAATAATGAAATAAAAGATCGAGAAAAATTGAAATTCTAGCGTCTAATTTGATCTTTTAGGACACCAGTGTCCAGTGGACACCTCTGCGCGGAACTCTTGCCGTCAGCTCGCGGAACCCCTAGGTTCCGCGGAACACCAATTAAGGAACACTGGCCTAGAAGATATATCTATTTAGGTTTAACTTACCAAAACAAACACATCCAAATCATCATTGTAAGGCAGCAGGTCTGTCTGTAGTATTAGAACACGGAACTTTACTAGTTGTCCTGAGCTATAGATAGGTCTAGAGGTTTGTACAGTAATAGACAGATAGTTAGGGGAGTAGACGAGATGAGAGATGTGTTCAAATAACGTGGATCTGCCGGTAGACACCCCCTGAACTCTGAGACTATAGGATGAGTTCTTGATATTGGGTGGAATCTGCAAATAACAGAATAAGAGGACACAGTTGGCCCAGTGGTAACGCGCTTGCTTGCCGTGCAGAAGGTTCCGGATCCGACATAAAAGAAGAAGAAGAAGAAGAAGAAAAAGAAGAATTGAATTGAATTGAAAATTATTCCATTTATTTTTTATAAATTTATGTTATAGACCGGAAAAAGAAGAAGAAGAAGAAGAAGAAGAAGAAGAAGAAGAAGAAGAAGAAGAAGAAGAAGGAGGAGAAGAAGAAGAAGAAGAAGAAGCCTGCAAGGGAGCTTTGCTCGGGACATTTGATGTGACGTCATCGCTACGGGAGCGTATGCCGTGACGTCAAAGTTCACGATTTACCGGTATTTTTTGAAAAAGAAGAATTGAATTGAATTGAAAATTATTCCATTTATTTTTTATAAATTTATGTTATAGACCGGAAAAAGAAGAAGAAGAAGAAGAAGAAGAAGAAGAAGAAGAAGAAGAAGAAGAAGAAGAAGGAGGAGAAGAAGAAGAAGAAGAAGAAGAAGAGGAAGAAGAAGAAGAAGAAGAAGAAGAAGAAGAAGAAGAAGAAATGCACTCATACCTATTTCGATTTTGCAAATATTTCAACGGGTTACTTTCTGGTTGATTTAGCACCTTAAGTGTGGCCCATTTGATGAGGGAAATACCTACTACGGATTGGGAATGCTACAACAAAACAGACCACCTGCGTCTAATGTAGCAGTAGTTTCATTCCTACGAAATAAAAACGGCGGTGAAACACTCGATGAAAAAGAGGGGGAAAAAATCTGGTTTGACACATCGCAACACAACTGTGCTTCGCTGGGTTTCATAGGTATGATTTTGGGGGTCTCCTCTCATAACTTTTTCGATATCTCTAACCGTCTAACCGTTTAGTTAGTAGAGCTGAAAACCGCCAAAGTTCGGTCAAAAAGTGCTAAACATCTATGAACCCAACTCACCCGTAACGTAAGCGTAGATGTCTGTGACGAAATGTCCAAGCTCCCTGCCACTACTTCCCCACTATGGCATGCTATACTCGCTTTTATCACAGTATGTCCTGATAGCATGTCTCCAGGTTCATCTAGGGATACCATGTAGGGCTCATCAGTTGACTGGTGGAATGTGGTTACTATGGAATAGAGGGTGGCAGGACGCAGGATTTTACTGAACAAGATGGAGTAGGTGCTGAAAAACAAGAAAAAGAAGAAGACCTGTCAGGTCTACTATCACTATCAGGTAGATCGACTGAAAAGGTCCGCCTCTCAGATCTACCTGATACCTGATGAGCACAGACACTATCAGGTAGATCTGACCGGTACGACTGAAAAGGTCTGCCTGTAAGTTCTACCTGATATCTGACGAGCACAGACACTACCAGGTAGACCTGACAGGCGGACCTGATCAGGTGTACCTGTCTGGTCTAACTCCTAGTGAGTGGCTGGCCTAAGAATGCCTCCTTTGCAATCAATCCCGGTTTTCACTAATCTTTCTACTGTGGTAATGCGCCACTGTTAGCTACTCAATTGTCCTCAAGAGGCATCAGAGTGCAGGATCGAAAAAGACCTCGCCGGGAATCGAATTCCTCCGGTATGCAAGCCTAGTGTGATACTCACTCCCTCACGGAGCGGAAGTTCCACCTTATCTACTTTTTAGGATAAACAACTAGTAAATAGCACATAATAGGTAAGTGCCTACTAGGTACTGTAGATAAACCTGATATCCTGATAAAGATCTCATCAGATAATAGATAATAGAAATCTATACCTACATACATAATTTGTATTAATGTAGCTATTAGGTAGGTAGTTCGGTACATCTAAAGTACCGAGATAGATATGTAAATCCAGCTATATTGTAAAAAAAAATATGTTCAAGCAGGAAGTGAGATGGTTTTAGAACGATTTTTCGGGTTTTTAATAGGAAAGCCTGTAATGAATTCAACAAAACAAATACAGAAACAGATTAAAATAAAATAATGAGTGTGATATATTTTTTTACTGTTTCCATTATGTAGATAAATTACCTATTATACCTACCTAATAGGTACTTACCTACATATAGCTACATACTACATACCTACCTACCTACCTACATAGCTACCTACCGGATATTTTGAAAATCATCATAACGAGCCCAACACATATCATGGTTATGAGATCTGAAATAAAATTACCTACATAAAAAACTAAAACTAAAAAAAAAAAAAAAAAAAAAAAAAAAAAGAGCCCCCTTATCAGAGGGAAAAGGGGAGAATTAAGGGCGCAAACATTGGGTTTGACAGCAGCTAAAAGCTAAACTACTTATAGCAGCTAAAAGCTAAACTACAGCAGCTAAAAGCTAAACTATAGCAGCTAGAAGCTAAACTATAGCAGCTAAAAGCTAAACTATAGCAGCTAGAAGCTAAACTATAGCAGCTAAAAGCTAAACTATAGCAGCTAAAAGCTAAACTATAGCAGGTAAAATTCCAATCATGAAAGATGCTTAAAATTTTCGAAGTCTGGCCAACAGTCAGGAGAAAAATGAGTGCGAAAAAATGTTAATTACAAAATTCTTGACGGACCAGAGGTCTCTTACTTACTATAAACTTCTCACTCCTGGATATCTCCTTATACTTTGACATATCCAGTGAAGTTCCATTGTCCACCCTGCTAGTTCTTCCTGTATTATAATTCCTAGAGGACCACACCAGAGTACCCTTGCCCCGAATATACTTCTGTGTAGAGAACATGGCATAGACTTGGGCTGACAGTTCGGTGTCAGACTCAGAAATGTACTTGGGTAGATCTACAAACACCTGAAGAAAGAGAAAGTAAATTCAAAGTATATAGCAGGGGTGGCCAAACCGGGAACCGCGGTTCCCTTGGGCATAAGTACCTATAAGACAGGTTAGTCCAACCCACCCAGAATAATATGAGTATATCCGTTAACAGATCCCAGTATAACACAGATGCATACTGCATAATCATGCATTATGCAGTTATCATGAGGGACAATATTCAGCCACACCGAATTATCTGCATCAGTGCAGCGTAACCCCCCTGTGTGTATTCAAGTGTGAAAACTATGATAGGTACCTACCTTATAATATGTACCTATAATGTAGTTTTTTTGTGTTATTAATTTATTATGTCACAACTTTGGTGCTCACTGCAGCATTGTAGGATTTTCCCAATACCTATCTCAATAATCCTAAAATCCAATGTTTACCTACCATGCTGGCACCGGTCGCTATGCGCATTTCTAGCTACTCATTTTCCTGTTTCCTCACGAGGCTGAGTGGGCCCCGCAACAGCCAGTCACGGAATCAATCATTTGCATGACACAAATTTCTTGACCCCGCCGGGAATCGAACCCGGGTCTCCCGCGTGCAAGGCGAGCGCCTCTCAATCAGCCTCAACTAGGGTGATTGCTTTGGGCTGACATTCGATTTTTGGCTACAAAAATTTCAGGATGCCCTTCGCACTCAACCTTTGTTATTTCTTTAGCAAGGGAAATTTCAGGCTGGTATCCTTCCTGTTCAAAGTCCCCGAGCCAGATTAAGCTGGTCCACAGGGTCTACTAACTCTTTAAAGTCAGGCAGTCAGATATCAGAAATACCAAGATGGAGATCTTAATCCAATTCACCTGAGTTGCTAATCACAATGAAGTTCATTGAATGAATTCGGATATCTAAAGTACTTTGAACTCTAAGCCAAAATTAGCAAATTACAATTCTTAATTTTCACCACAAGTTCATTCAATTCGCAAACCCAGCCGAATCTCACGGTTAACAAACAAATAAAAAATAATTCATACCAACTCGGAATTCTGAATTATGGTTAAAAAAAAAGAAGTAAAAATTGCAAGGTTCAATAATTTTGCGAATTTTAGTAGAAGGTGGATAGGTAAATATCTAATATTTTTCCCCCTTGTACCTAAGTAGAAAGAATAAAATATTTAGCACCTATCTACCTATGTATAGGTATGGCCATTTTTGATGAAAAGAGATCTCAGATCTCGCGGCACCAAAGTCCGGAAAATGGCCTAGACGACCAGGACCATCTCATAGTATGACCGAAGTACCCTTATTATTATTACCAAAAATCCTACATTCAAGCTACTATGGTATACCTCTGTGAGTTACCGGGGCTGGTAGTTGGTTGAGGCGAAATTTTCGATGGAATATTTATCAGATTGACTTACGGTTTATGATGAGGTTCGGCCACATAGGTAAACACAGGGTCCTCCATGCACAGCACCAGAGATATTTGAATCACAATCACCACAGGTACTAACCCTATCGGCTTATCTGTGAGAGGAACTAAACCTCTCATGTTAACACAGCTCACTGAATTGCACTGAGAAAGAGGTTCATAATTATTTGAGTGTAATTTTCAGTTTAATTGACCTTGTATGTGGTTGCAGGTGTTGTATGATCTTCATACCATACTTAATAATAATAATAATACATACTTGTAGCTTCTTCATAGAATAATAAAAAATTGAATTAAATTTGAAAGGTATCTCTAAACTCGAGCATCAAGAATTAAGACTTTCATCAGCCTACTGCTGGAGTAAAGGGACTTTTCAGTCCTATGCGAGCAGTATAAATAAGCACTATTATTATTATTACCAAAAATCCTACATTCAAGCTACTATATGGTATACCTCTGTGAGTTACCGGGGCTGGGATCGTTGGTTGAGGCGAAATTCTCGATGGAATATTTATCAGATTGACTTACGGTTTATGATGATGAGGTTCGGCCACATAGGTAAACACAGGGTCCTCCATGCACAGTACCAGAGATATTTGAATCACAATCACCACAGGTACTAACCCTATCGGCTTATGTGTGAGAGGAACTAAACCTCTCATGTTAACACAACTCACTGAATTGCACTGAGAAAGAGGTTCATAATTATTTAAGTGTAATTTTCAGTTTAATTGACTTTGTATGTGGTTGCAGGTGTTGTATGATCTTCATACCATACTTGTAGCTTCTTCATAGAATAATAAAAAATTGAATTAAATTTGAAAGGTATCTCTAAACTCGAGCATCAAGAATTAAGACTTTTTTAATAGGTAGGTAAAGTAAAAAAAAAAAAAAAATCAGATCTTAGGTAAGGAAAAAAGTAGATAGTTGACAAATAGGTAGATAGATATAAAGACCGACATGATAAGTTCATTCATCCACAATAGATCAGTTGCGCTTACTTGTGGGTGATGTTTCAAAGTCATAGAGCAGGAAAAATGAGGACCAACGGAATTTTTCTTTTTCTTCTACGACTTCTAGATACCGAGATAAATCGATTTAAAAAATACAGGTAAATCGTGAAGTTTGATGACGTCATAATTCATGACTCCCGCTTCGTTTGTTTGTGCGCAAGCGTTTCTGCGCATTTTGATGTTAAGTCTGACGTCACAACTCTTTGAACTTTGTCATTGGAACGGCAATTAAAAATTGAATTTTCGACCTTTTAAAGTTACTTTTTTGGAGTTTTGACCTCAGATTCGAATTTTTCACAACTTTTTACGTAGGAATCGACCTTTTATTAATAATATTTTCCCAATTGCAACTGCTCCATTATCTAATAAATTCACAATAGGAACGATAGAAAGTAAAAAAAAAATAATAATAATAAAAAAAAATCGGATTTTCCATTAGTCACATTTTACACTAAGAAAAATATTTTTCGTATTTTTTACACTTTTTTTTGCCGACCGATTTTTTTCGAACTTTTTTTCCGTCAGCAAAAACTCACGATCTATTTGTACAGAAGATACCTCGGATACTCATGTACCCTTCTGTGTTAGCTAACCCATGTATAACTTATTATAGCTATGTATAACTTATTAGTCTAGTATATTTCGCGTGCTAAGTGAGGCAAGAAGCCCACACTTACTAAAATAGTATACAGGGTGTTCTAAATTTCTACCTACCTACCCCAGAACATGGCTGGTTGAAACATCGAGGCATCGAGGGAAGTTTTTTTTTTTTGAAAACGGAGAATTTCTTAAAATCAAGTCTCCCAAAGATCCAAATAACTAATATTTTGACAAACTTTCTTGACTTTGAAATTTTAATTTTTAAAAGCAACTTTAGGCATCTCTTTCCCAAGAAATAAAATATATTTTGACAAACTTTCTTGACTTTGAAGTTTTAATTTTTAAAAGCAACTTTAGGCATCTCTTTCCCAAGAATAATCCAAATTCCAAATGCTTCACATAGTGATTCACGCAGTTTTCACATCCCCGCCCCACAAAAAAAAAAAAAAAAAAAAAAAAAAAAAAAAAAAAAAAAAATTTTTTCCCTTTTTTTTTTTTTTTTTTTTTTTTTTTTTTTTTCAAGAGGATTGATAGAGGAAACTGTACAAGGTCTTATCGTCCGAAATCGAAGAGGGAAAGAGGACAGGATAGGAGAAAGCCAGCCGTTCCAAGAACGAAATATCTATCAACTCATAGGTATCACCCTGGTGGTAGCGAAGAACCTGTACCATCTCGTATCATAGGATTTACTGGATGGGACATCAGTCTTAAGCTGACAGTCTAAAACAAACACACTATACCTCTTCTAATTGTATAGCAACCAGAATAACAAAGTTTTAGAACATTGAAGTCAGGGGGTGGGGATGTTTGATAGGATATGATTCTTCAGTCTAAAACAAAGCACTACTTAGAACTACCAAGAACTGTACCTATAAGGTACAGGTAGGTACTCTGGTTATTTGTATAGCAACCAGAATAACAAAGTTTTAGAACATTGAAGTCAGGGGGTGGGGATGTTTGACAGGATACCTATGATTCTTCAGTCTAAAACAAAGTGCTACTTAGAATCCTAGAACTACACTTATTCCTATAAGGTACAGGTACAGGTAGGTACTCTGGTTATTTGTATAGCAACCAGAATAACAAAGTTTTAGTGAAAACAAGGGGTTGAAAGTTAGAGATAACCTATGAAGTAGGTAAGTCTAGGTTCCTATACCTATAGGTACGATCTGTAATTATGTTGATAGATTAAAGATTAGTCAGAGGGAGCAGGGCCATATCCAGGATTTTGTCGAGGAGGGGGTTCGAGAGCTCCAAATTTTCACAGTCGAGCCCCCTCGCATCCCCTCTAAATACGGCCCTGAGAGGGAGGGAGGTACCAAAGGGAAATAGGGAAGCAGGAACAAGTATTAAGTATTGTAATTATTAGTTTTTATTGTAATTAGTGAAGCTCTTGCGTGATGAGTATTGGTTTGATGGCAGAGATTGCCTTAGGCAATAATTACGCCCTATTGTAATTTTGTAATTATTTATTACAATAAAAGAGTTATTATTATTATTATTATTATTATTATTATTATTATTATAACTACGTAGGATTTACTGGATGGGACATGAGTCTTAAGCTGACAGTCTAAAACAAACACACTATACCTCTTCCAATTGTATAGCAACCAAAATAACAAAGTTTTAGAACATTGAAGTCAGGGGGTGGGGATGTTTGATAGGATATGATTCTTCAGTCTAAAACAAAGTGCTACTTAGAACTACCAAGAACTGTACCTATAAGGTACAGGTAGGTACTCTGGTTATTTGTATAGCAACCAAAGTTTTAGTGAAAACAAGGGGTTGAAAGTTAGAGATAACCTATGAAGTAGGTAGGTCTAGGTTCCTAGTATCTGTTATTATGTTCATAGATTAAAGATTAGTCAGAGGGATCAGGGCCGTATCCAGGATTTTGTCGAGGAGGAGGTTCGAGAGCTCCAAATTTTCACAGTCGAGCCCCCTCGCATCCCCTCTAAATACGGCCCTGAGAGGGAGGTAGGTACCAAAGGGAAATAGGGAAGCAGGAACAAGAAGTATCGAGTATGAGTATTGTAATTATTAGTTTTTATTGTAATTAGTGAAGCCATAGCGTGTTGAGTATTGAACTATTCCCAACTTATTGGTTGAAACTCAGAGGTGAAGGGTGAAGCTTGCGAGATTTGTGAGGGTAACTAAGGTGCGCCGCCGGAAGATATTTTATTAAATGTTTAGCCCTAGATTTCAAATCAGAACCAGAGCGGGGTTTACCAAATTAGAATTAAGACCAATCTAGGATTGAGAGCACAATTTAATGTAACAATTTTTGTCTGAGTAATATGCTGGTGCCATTTTGGCAACCCAAACTTTGGGCATCAATATTTTTTTTACTCTCTATTTTTTTTTGTTTCCCTCTAATACCCAGTTCAAACCAGAATTGAAGCCAACTCCGACTTCGTAAAAAGCGGTCTTGGTGTCGCCCCGATCACTAATAAAACTATTCGTAGCCCCCAAAATTGGACATTAGTACCCGTCAACCAGCGTATCGGAAAACTCCACTCAAAAGGTAACGCAAAGCGACACGAAAATGTCACTCCGAATTCCAGTCATGTAAAAAAGAAACATACAGGTAATGAACGGTGGGTAAAAAACCAACATCACGCAAACTTACAAAATACACAGAAATACCATCATGAGAAATGACAGGGCTGTGTGTGTATGTACGAGTATGTATCGAATCCGGGCCTCCTGAGTGTAAGCCTAGTGTGATACCCACACGAAATATGAAATACACAACTCAATAAATTTTCAGAGAAACAAGTAAACTTCGCGTGTATTTTGAAATGGAATACCTATCTAGCTATGTACCTATCTACTCCAAAAAAGAAAATAAGAGATCGAAGGTAAAAAAAAAAGTTAAATAAATTATTTATCGACCCAAGTCGGAAAAAGTTGTCGAAAAAAGTAACACAAAGGAAAGAAAATAAGGGGATTCAGCTTAGCTTCAATCGAGAAAAGGGGATTTGGCTAAAAAGATACTAAAAATTAACATTTTTAGGAAGAGTCTGTCAAATAATAAAATACGACAAATATGGTTAGTTCCCTTCAGAATCAGAAGTCCTTTTGTTCTCTCTATTTCAGGGTTAATGATTATTTTATTATCTCTATTTCAGGCTGCCTGATTTTTTCTTAGACAGCGACTAGCGACTAGTCATCCGTACCGATCGAACAATCTGATTGGTGGATCAGCTCCCAGAGCGAGGTTAGGAAAAGTTAACTAGCTCTGTCAGCCAATAAGAGTTGAGATTTTTTATTTTATTATCTCTATTTCAGGCTGCCTGAATAACACCTGTTGATCATTCAATCTGCCGGTCAGTGCCCACCACACATGATCAAGCATTTTTGAACATGTATGGCGGGCATGAGATAAAAATAGGTACTCCCAAATTTTTCTTAGACAGCGACTAGTCATCCGTACCAATCGAACAATCTGATTGGTGGATCAGCTCCCAGAGCGAGGTTAGGAAAAGTTAACTAGCTCTGTCAGCCAATAAGAGTTGAGATTACCTAAACATTCCTCTCTTGGGCAGGGAAAATCCACTTTAACCTAAAGGAAATCTAGCTCTATCACTCTATTGGTAGTATTGGTGGATTTCACCAATGACCAGAGATTTCACTAATGGGAGAATTTTCAATGATCCAAAAAGAAGTTTTTAATGATCTTAACAGAAGTTTTTAAAAACTCCTCCTTTCTGGATAGTTAAAAAATCGTTTTTGGATTATTTAAAACTCCTTTTTGGATGACTGAAAATTCTCCCATTAGTGAAATCTCTCATTAAGGCGAGATACCTAAACATCCCTCTCTTGGGCAGGAAAAATCCACTTTAACCTAAAGGAAATCTAGCTCCATCACTCCATTGGAGGATTTCACCAATGACTCAATCAGAGATTTCACTAATGGGAGAATTTTCAATGATCCAAAAAGAAGTTTTTAATGATCTTAACAGAAGTTTTTAAAAAACTGCTCCTTTTTGGATAGTTAAAAAATCGTTTTTGGATTATTTAAAACTCCTTTTTGGATGACTGAAAATTCTCCCATTAGTGAAATCTCTCATTAAGGCGTTGGTGAAATCCGCCATATGTCTTGCTGAACGTGCAATAGCTGCAGCGAATCATTGGAGAAACCAAGAATAGTAAGTACTCTATGTCTGTACAGACGAATCAACATTTTTAGCTGTCTTAACTGTTTCATAGTTGTCATCAGAGGTTTGAGATCCTTGTGATGGTTTAGAACTAATAGGTAGAATTTGAGTAGGTTTAGAACGCAGACGAATCAACATTTTTAGCCGTCTTAACTGTTTCATAGTTGTCATCAGAGGTTTGAGATCCTTGTGATGGTTTAGAACTAATAGGTAGAATTTGAGTAGGTTTAGAACTAAAAGGTGTAATTTGAACTGGTTTAGAACCCAGAGGTTCAAGTGTTTTAGAACCTAAAGGTTGAAATTCAGCAAGTTTAGAACCTATAGGCTGAGATACTTTGAAATTTTGTTCAGCCGGCTTAGAACCTAAAGTTTGAGATACTTGAATTGGCTTAGGACCTAAAGGTTGAGATACTTTGGACGTTTGTTGAAATGGCAGTGTGTTGGGAGTTACTTGAGGCGTTTCCTTGGGAATGACTTTTTCACTCTGAGCAGGCAGGGTTTTAGGAACAGATTCTATCGGTGTAGTTGTACTAGATTTAGAAGAACTTCCACTGGAAGTTATTCTAGTGGGGATATTGAGATCAGTGGGTTTCCTGATGTCTTCAGGTTTACCGGTTACACTTGTGCTGATAGGGTTGGTCTTATTTTGACCATCACTTATGGCTGTAATATGACTATTACTTTTAATATTAACTTCTTCTAAAGGCTTACTTACACTCTGACTTGGTAACTTTTCATTGGATTTAGCACTAGATGCATCTTCAATCTCTTTAGACGTTGGTTTATCTAATTTGTCTTGAACTATACCAGTTTCTACAGCAGGTTGTCTATTTTCCCCACCAAGTCTGTTGGCTTCCTTTACAATATTTACATTGGCAGTTTCTGCAGGCAGACTGACAAGTTTGCTTTCTTTGTTGACTCCATCATTTACCTCGGTGGGTTTACCGATAGTTGTATCTTTTTCACTGCTGACAACTACATCTTTGCTAACATCCATAGCCATAACACTTGTATTTACACTAGTTGTTCCTTCAATTTTTGTGTTTGTTCTAACAGCCGTTTCTTCATCAACTTTACTGCCTGTATTTGTTCCAACAGCAGTTTTTTCTTCAACAATGCTCTTTCCGTTTGTTTCTACAGCACTAGTTTCTGTTATTTGAGTTTGACTTTTGGCCTCATCTGGAGTAACACTTTCACCAATTTCCATGGCTTCACTAACAGCACTTGTACCCTGTTCCACAATGCTAGTTACATTAGGTGCGATGAATCCTCCATCAATTACCGCGTTTGGTGCGATGGTTTTAGCACTTGTGGCGATAGTTTCAACACTGGGTCCAATGGTTTTAGTCACATTATCTCCCAAAGGTCCAACAATTTTGGTGGTATCTGCTATATTTTGTACCTGAGGGACGCTATCAACCTCCATTACGGACGTATCGTTCCTAGAACCATCACCTGTAGGTGCCGATACTGTACTCATGTGATCTCCTAGCATACCCGGATGTACTGCAGACCCTGTCAATTCGCCAGTGGTACCTACAGTACCCGGTATCTTAGCTGTGTTAGAGGAGACTCCACTAATATCCATTGGGTTGGGTGTGTTGGATATATTGGTGGAGTAGGCCCCACTAGTTATGTTCGTTTTAGTGGGCACAGAATCGATTAAATTGGTAATATTAGGAGAGTAGCCCCCAGTAGTGGTCACAGAATTTGTCATATTGGCAACGTTAGGGGAATAGGCACCAATAGTAGCCACAGAGTTCCCCATTGTAGCAATATTAGGGGAGTAGGCCCCAGTAGTGGTCACAGAATTCGCTATGTTGGCAATATTAGCGGAGTAACTCCTGGTATAGGTGGATCTGATGGGTTCAGAGCCGGGCTTACGCTTACTGGCCATGGCTTGTAGATGTGTAAGCTGATCTCGGAACTCTGTATACAGGCGTTGACAGTGGATGGACTTGCCTACTTCAGTTAGGATCTCATCTAGGAGGCTGTGAAAAGATTATTGAAATATGAAAATTGATTTCAAAGGAGGCACTTAGTAATGCTGTGATATCCATAGAGTTGTGAAAAAGCTCAGCTTTACCACAAAGAATGGAGCAGTTGCAAATGGGTAAAAATTATAAATAAATTGTCAATTCCTATGTAAAAAAGTTGGGAAAAATCCAAATCCGAGGTCAAAACTCCGAAAAAATAAATGTAAAAAGTCGAAAATTCAATTTTTATTTTCCGTTCTAATGAAAGAGTTTAAAAATGTGTGACGTCAGACTTTACGCAGTTGTTTTTTTCGTCCGCTAGGTAGCGCCAGTATGCAAGCACGCTTGCGGAGGAGCAGAACAGCTTGTTTGAATTTGACCTTAAAAACGGCCTTTGTCTCATTAAACAGAAAGTGTATATTGTTATTTTTGATACAAATACTTTATTAACCAAACTGCATCATTGAACATGAATTTAGGTCTTATTCAATAGTCGAGTTGCTAACTTCTGCCTTATAAACGCTAGGTCTTGGGATTGATTCTCGCCCGGGGCGAACTATATCCTAAAGAAAGTAACCAGATGAAAGTTGTTCTCGCATTTTATCCTGAACGGATAAGGTTCGTTCTCGGAATGGCTGGCTTTTCTCCTATCCAGTCTTCTTTCTCGCTTTCGGGACGATAAGATCTAAGAACAGTTTGGTCGCACAAACACATTAATGTGTTGCCTGCGAGGGAGATTTGCTCGGGACATTTGATGTGACGTCATCGTGTACGGGAGCGTATGCCGTGACGTCGAAGTTCACGATTTACCGGTATTTTTTAAATCGATTTAACTCGGTATCTAGAAGCCGTAGAAGAAAAAGAAAAATTCCCTTGCTCCTCATTTTTCCTGCTCTATGAGATTGAAATATCACCCAAGTAAGCGCAACTGATCTATTCGAGATTTGATTGATTTAATTTTACTTACTTGGTAGGTGTACTAGTGACAAACACACTTCCACTATTCACAGGTTGAGATACAATAGTGGTAGGTTGTGTTACACTAGGGGGTGAAGCTTGCGAGATTTGTGAGGGTAACTAAGGTGTGCCGCCGGAAGACATTTTTATTAAATGTAAGCCCTAGGTTTCAAATCAGAACCAGAGCGGGGTTTACCAAATTAGAATTAAGATCAATCTAGGATTTTTTTTAAGAGGTTTGACAGAGGGAACTGTAACTGCTATGGTCTTATCGTCCCGAAATCGAAGAGAGAAGGAAGACAGGATAGGAGAAAGCCAGCCGTTCCGAGAACGAACATTATACCTATCCCATCAGGATAAAATCCGCCCTGGGCGGGAATCGAACCCGCGGCCTAGCGCTTACAAGGCAGACGCACTACCAACTAAGCTAACTAGGCTGGCTAATCTAGGATTGAGAGTACAATTTAGTGTAACAATTTTTGTCTGAGTAGTATGCTGGTGCCATTTTGGCAACCCAAACTTTGGGCATGAATATTTTTTTACTTTCTATTTTTTTCGTTTTTTTTTTTTTGTTCCCCTCTAATACCCAGTTCAAACCAAAATTGAAGCCAACTCCGAATTCGTAAATGGCGGTCTTGGTGTTGCCCCGATCACTAATAAAACTGTTCGTAGCCCCCAAAATTGGACATTAGTACCCGTCAACCAGCGTATCGGAAACCTCCACTCAAAAGGCAACGCAAAACGACACGAAAATGTCACCCCAAATTCCAGTCATGTAAAATGTCACCGCAAATTCCAGTCATGTAAAAAGAAACAAAGGTAATGAACGGGGGTAAAAAACCAACATCACGCAAACTTACAAAATACCTACACAGAAATACCATCATGAGAAATGACAGGGCTGTGTGTGTGTATGTATGTATCGAACCCGGGGCTCCTGAGTGTAAGCCTAGTGTGATACCCACTCGAAATATGAAATACACAACTCAATAAATTTTCAGAGAAACAAGTAAACTTCGCGTGTATTTTGAAATGGAATACCTATCTAGCTATGAGTTGTGTCTGAAATCAAAATGAAAAGGCAAACGGCGGTGAAACACTCATCTTAAAAAAAAAGAAAAAAAAAGAAGAAGAAAAATAAAATAAAAATAACTGAACGATCTCAGTGACCGAGTAGATATCACACTAGGCTTGCACACCGAAGGACCCGGGTTCGAGTCCCGGCGGGGTCGAAGTTTTTTCGGCTCAGTGCTTGAAGCTCGGGGTGCACTCAGCCTCATGAGAACGCTTGAGTAGCTAATTAAATCGAGTAGCGACCAGTGGCGGCATTAATAGTGTAAAAAGATTATTACCAGTGTAAAAAGATTATTGAAATATGGAAATTGATTGCAAAGGAGGCACTTGGTAATACTGTGATATCCATAGACCATGGAGTTGTGAAAACATCCTTGTGTTTGTACGATAGAGGGAGCTATAACAACCGAGGTCTTATCGTTCCGAAATCAAAGAGGACAGGATAGGAGAACCCCAGTCGTTCCTAGAACAATTTTTATTGAGGTCTACTTACCCGTGTGTTTCTTATCCATAGAACATTGACTGAAGAGAGGAGCGAGAGATACTTTGGACAAGATGGCAGTGTGTGTGTTAACATTCCATACGTAACATTCACCTATGCTTGTTATCACCATCAGGTAACCTGCAATAGATAATTAACAAAATAAGTATAAGTACTACTTATTAAGTACCTAGTTCTTAATTTACACTGTCAGTTTAGAACAAGGTTTCCCATTATGTTAACAGTTTTGGTAGAATAAACTGAACAATGACAGAAACCTGCATGGTTGGTGTAGTGGTCAAGATGATCGCCTTGTTAATAGGAGGGCGTGGGTTCAATCCCAGCTGAGGCGTTAAAATTTCATCATTTTTTTGTCTTACCGTGGAAGCTAGTCGAGATATTGTGAGAAAATTTTGGGACGCGCGTAGGAGAATTAGCCTGATAACCAAGTTGTTTTCGTCCCTAAACAATATTTTTGGAATATGCAATTTGAACTCTAGGGCTTTGTACACAGCCGACCAGTACCCTTGGACGGAACGACTTAAGATTTGATGATGAACTCAAGGGCTTGAGTATTTTGTCTCAAATGCAGAGGTAAATACTTATCTAGAGAAGTTTTTGCACAAAAATTAAGGGAAAACATTTTCTACAATATCCAAGTTTGACTATACTAAGAGACTAGTACAATCAAACCTGGATATTAGATATTTCATTACCTGAATTGTTCAATACTATATGGGTTACGAGAGCTCCTAGATAAAGGGTGGGTGTTTTGAATGTACCCTTCTGTATGTCCAGTACATAGACCGATGTGTCCAATAGTGCCAGTGCTACTAGTTTGTCTGAGGTTGAGGCACCCACTATCTTGTAACCTGGAAAACGAAAAATAATTAATATCGTTCAGAGTGTGAAGAGAAAAGAAAGACAGGATAGGAGAATGCCAGCCGTTCCGAGAACGAACCCTATCTGTTTGTAATTTGAACTGGTTTAGAACCCAGAGGTTCAAGTGTTTTAGAACCTAAAGGTTGAAATTCAGCTAGTTTAGAACCTATAGGCTGAGATACTTTGAAATTTTGTTCAGCTGGCTTAGAACCTAAAGTTTGAGATACTTGAATTGGCTTAGGACCTAAAGGTTGAGATACTTTGGACGTTTGTTGAAATGGCAGTGTGTATAATTTGAACTGGTTTAGAACCCAGAGGTTCAAGTGTTTTAGAACCTAAAGGTTGAAATTCAGCAAGTTTAGAACCTATAGGCTGAGATACTTTGAAATTTTGTTCAGCCGGCTTAGAACCTAAAGTTTGAGATACTTGAATTGGCTTAGGACCTAAAGGTTGAGATACTTTGGACGTTTGTTGAAATGGCAGTGTGTCTATCTGTTTAGGATAAAATCCGTCCCGGGTGGGAATCGAACCCGGGACCTAGCGCTTACAAGGCAGACACGCTACCCTCCTAGCTGACAGAAAAACTTCCTATTGGAATGACCCGCCCTTTGAGATAGGATACATAGTTTGAAATTGACGAGCTGCTGGTTAAGTTCCTTATTCCTTCCTTTTTGTGAATCAAGTTTTTGACCTTTTCGAAGGTGTCAAAATCCATTTTTTTTATGATGCCCGAATTTTTGATGGTCAATTTTTAATGTCAAAACACGTTTTGAGATCCGTAGAGCCTCATTTCAATTTAAACATGTATCAACATTTTTACTGGCCATATTTTGTACTGAGGACAAATATCTAAGGATGTTGTTTCACTTACCAAACACATGTTCCCATATCACAATCCCATTCTTCCTAAGTTTAACACACACTATGGTTCCCTTGGGTAGGTTATATGCTTTGTTATCTATTATAAGCTGAGTTCCGGGCGATACCTGTCAACAAAGACAATACATTCGATATTTTATATTTGAATTCAGTACCAACCTCAGTGGTGTAGTGGTTAGCGCGGTGGACTTCGGATCTGGAGGTTGGTGGTTCGAGTCCAAGTCAAGTCATGAAATTTTTGTACCCTGTTCCACAATGCTAGTTACATTAGGTGCGATGAATCCTCCATCAATTACAGCGTTTGGTGCGATGGTTTTAGCACTTGTGGCGATAGTTTCAACACTGGGTCCAATGGTTTTAGTCGCATTATCTCCCAAAGGTCCAACAATTTTGGTGGTATCTGCTATATTTTGTACCTGAGGGACGCTATCAACCTCCATTACGGACGTATCGTTCCTAGAACCATCACCTGTAGGTGCCGATACTGTACTCATGTGATCTCCTAGCATACCCGGATGTACTGCAGACCCTGTCAATTCGCCAGTGGTACCTACAGTACCCGGTATCTTAGCTGTGACATTATCTCCCAAAGGTCCAACAATTTTGGTGGTATCTGCTATATTTTGTGCCTGAGGGACGCTATCAACCTCCATTACGGACGTATCCGGAACGAGATATGTGACAAGAAGCATTTATGCTTAACACAATTAAAATTCCTCCTTTTTGATATAAGTGCACTCGGAATTCCAAGTAAAGTTGAAAAAGAATCGCTCTAAAATCAGAAAAATCTTGACTTTGGGCATTTTTGGAGTTCATTACTAGAACCATCACCTGTAGGTGCCGATACTGAACTCATGTGATCTCCTAGCATACCCGGATGTACTGCAGACCCTGTCAATTCGCCAGTGGTACCTACAGTACCCGGTATCTTAGCTGTGTTAGAGGAGACTCCAGGTAAATCGTGAAGTTTGACGTCACGGCATACGCTCCCGTAGGCGATGACGTCACATTTTAGGCAACTCCTTCAACAACGGAGAGACCTCATTTCGAATTCAAAAAGATCTTTTATAAATACCTACATATTTTTATACACTTATTTATGCTATAAAACATTTATAAAATGTAGATTACCAACAATGTAGTTGGATGGAAGAGTTCATTTTTGAGAATTAATTTAGAAAAAAAAAAGTATTTATGAACATTTTCTTGGACAACAACACTACATATTAGAGGGACTTACATTGAACTCATGCAGGGACTGTATACTCATAGGGGGCAGAAGATTAATACTGCCCACATCCCCCTTCACCACGGTCACAATCTCCTCTTTCTCAACCTGACACATTTTGGGCACCACTGACTCCAAATCATCTAGTCTTTGTCTCTTGGATAGTTGAGTGTGCGGTTCTCTAGTAGAATGACAATCCGAGGTTCGCTTCAGACTGGGTTTGATGCTCACGGGCTGCGAAGATTCTCTGTGGACGAAATCAAAGAATAAGTTTTAAGTTTTACATTGATTTTGTACCATGCATTTATATATTTATTAATATAATGCACAGTAAAAATAAAATCTAAACGCCGGAAGTCCCGGGTTCACATCTTGGCGGGGTCGGGAGTTTTTTCGACTCTGAGCTTGGAGTTCGGGGTGCACTCAGCCTCGTGAGGACAATTGAGTAGCTACTTTAATCGAGTAGCGACCAGTGGCGGCATTACCAGTGTCCTAGAACCATCACCTGTAGGTGCCGATACTGTACTCATGTGATCTCCTAGCATACCCGGATGTACTGTAGACCCTGTCAATTCGCCAGTGGTACCTACAGTACCCGGTATCTTAGCTGTGTTAGAGGAGACTCCACTAATATCCATTGGGTTGGGTGTGTTGGATATATTGGTGGAGTAGGCCCCACTAGTTATGTTCGTTTTAGTGGGCACAGAATCGATTAAATTGGTAATATTAGGAGAGTAGCCCCCTGTAGTGGTCACAGAATTGGCTATATTGGCAATGTTAGCGGAATAGGCCCCAGTAGTAGCCACAGAATTCGCTATGTTGGCAATATTAGTGGAATAGCTCCCAGTAGTAGCCACAGAATTCGCTATGTTGGCAATATTAGCGGAGTAACTCCTGGTATAGGTGGATTTGATAGGTTCGGAGCCGGGCTTACGCTTACTGGCCATGGCTTGTAGGTGTGTAAGCTGATCTCGGAACTCTGTATACAGGCGTTGACAGTGGATGGACTTGCCTACTTCAGTTAGGATCTCATCTAGGAGGCTGTGCTTGTCCAAACCCTGCAATCAAGAGGAAGAGGAATTACATAGCTTGTTTTTGAATTTGACCTTCAAAATGGCCTTTGTCTCATTAAACAGAAAGTGTATATCGTTATTTTTGACACAAATACTTTATTAAACAAACTGCATCATTGAACATGAATTTAGAGGTCTTATTCAATAGTCGAGTTGCTAACTTCTGCCTTATAAACGTCAGGTCTTGGGATTGATTCTCGCCCGGGGCGAACTATATCCTAAAGAAAGTAACCAGATGAAAGTTGTTCTCGGATTTTATCCTGAACAGATAAGGTTCGTTCTCGGAATGGCTGGCTTTTCTCCTATCCAGTCTTCTTTCTCGCTTTCGGGACGATAAGATCTAAGAACAGTTTGGATGTCGCTTTCACCCGACCCAAAATTCTTGACCGCAGGTTGGATGTCAACCCTTGGGATTTGACCATAATCAGGTAGTTTTGACCGTAGGTTGGAATCCCCGCGACAAACACAGTTCTCTCTATCAAACCCCCTAAAAAAAATAAATAATAATAAAAAAAAAAAATCCAAGAAGATATATTAACAGTTGTTCTCTTATGCTTACCATAATCTTCGGGTCCCAGGTACTAGACAGCAATGCAAATCCATGACTAGGTCCTAACAGATCTTCACAGAGACATCTGAGCCGGTGTTCTGCCCCAGCTTGTAGATAATAATGTACGGAGGTCAATAGACAAACACAGTTCTCTCTATCAAACCCCCTAAAAAAAAAAAAAATCCAAGAGGATATTACTTAACAGTTGTTCTCTTATGCTTACCATAATGTTCGGGTCCCAAGTACTAGACAGCGAGGCAAAGCCATGACTAGGTCCTAACAGATCTTCACAGAGACATCTGAGCCGGTGTTCTGCCCCAGCTTGTAGATAATAATGTACGGAGGTCAATAGCCACTGGCGATACTCAGATGGAGATCCCAGGGTAATACAGGCGTTGAGTTGAGATTCCAGTAGAGATTGCGTGCAGAGGGGAGACACTTCTGAATTGTGAATTGAGAGAGCGCGGGAACTGAGGAATAAGAAGAGGGTCAGTTATTCTATGGCCGAGTGGTCAAGAGCACTGACTCTCAACCTGGAGGTTCTGGGTTCGAATCCCGGTCAGGACGGAAATTTTCTATCCAGACTTTTCCGTTCTTGGATAGGCATAGATGTAAAAGAATGTGCCTGGAAGGTACAATCTTAAAAAAAAAGAAACGTCTTCTTCTTCTTCGCCTTTTCCTGCCTCGGTGGTGTAGTGGTCAAGGCGCTCGCCTGGTAAACAGGAGGGCGTGGGTTCAATCCCAGCCGAGGTATGGAATACCTACCTCGGTGGTGTAGTGGTCAAGGCGCTCGCCTGGTAAATAGTGGGAGACGGATAGGATTTGCAAGAGGACGAGGAGGTTCTCACGAGTACCCCATTCTCTAGCACTTCGTCCGGCACTGACTCTCTACTCCTATCGATATCCACCACTGGTGTGGACACTTGCTTGACTTCCTCACGACCGTTGGGAGGTTCTGGAAATCAAAATAAATGCAATGTCTTTGTGTTATTATGTCACAATTTTTGAAAGAAGAGATGAGAGCTACAGAAGGGAAAAGAGAGGAGAGAATGGAAGTGAGGGGGAGAAAAGGACGAGGGAGACCGAAGTAAAGGTGGAAGGATTGTGTGAATCAAGACTTGAGTGAGAAACGTTTAACAGGACATGAGGTACACTATAGGGCAGCCTGGAAAGGACTGACAAGAAACGCCGACCCTATATAAGTAGGAAAAGCCTAGGAGGAAGAAGATTATGTCACAATTTTTGGTGCTTCCTGCAGCATTGTAGGATTTTCCAAATATCTCAATAATCCTAACACACAATGTTTATCTACCATGCTGGCACCGGTCGCCATGCGCATTTATATGTCATAGCTGCTCATTTTCCTCACGAGGCTGAGTGGGCCCCCGCAACAGCCTATCACGGAATCAATTATTTGCATGATACAATTTTTTGACCCTGCCAGCAAATCTCCCAACAATATTTTGATTTTCCAAATTTTCTTCAACAACTCTTCCCTCAATAACAATTTGTCCATTTTTGTCCTCAATCTCCCATTTCTCACTCCTCTTTTATTTTTTATCTTGATTTATTTTCTCTACGGCAGCATTGATCTCTTGAACATGTTGATCAAATTTAGCTGTACCGTAGATTTTTACGCCGAAACCCATTCCAATTGTTGGAAGGATGAGTTTGACGATTTTAAATAACATTTTCCAATACGCAATCTACAACAGAATCGGATCTATCTTCTGCACGTACAAACTTTCTTTTTCTTCCCTTTTTGTTCTTTTCGTTCCTTTTCAAATACGGAAGGACCTTTACACTTGAGGTATTTGGATGTTCAAATCAAATCAAATGGTCAAAACAGAATACTTCCCATTTAGGTGCTGGGTCAACACGAGAACACCAGAAAGTAACCCGTTGAAGTATTTGCAATCGAAAAACGAGCACAAATTTTAGTCGATGGTGGGATTCGAACCCGGGACCTTCTGCATGGCAAGCAAGAATACTACTGTTCGAGCTGAACCGGCTGGTTTTGCGGTCTCCGGTTTGTAAGACAGCTTCTGAACCAAATGGAGCTGGCCCATCACTGTGAAATACAAGGATATAGTTGATTATAATTATGAAACATCAAACAAACAAAGTTTGGCCAAAGTGGGTCTTTTCCCCTGCTTAGGAAAAAAAAAAAGTCACACCTGCAAGCCTAGTAAACTTGGAAAGTAGCGCCTGAATTGTAAGTGACAGATCGTGGGTTCGATGCCTGTCCAGGGCGGATTTTATCCTCAACAGATGAGGTTCGTTCTCGGAACGGCTGGCTTTCTCCTATCCTGTCTTTCTCTCTTCGATTTCGGGATGATGAGACCTTTGTTATTTTATATCTTCAAGGCTCTTCAACACTACCAACAATAGGTCGTTCGCGCACCTCTGTTACTAAATATCAAATATTCATTTAATGTTTATAAATTATTTACATACAATTTTTAAACACAAGTCAAACTTAAGAACTAGAGATACTATAAAGTAGAATGATGAATCCCATGCCTGAGTTAGGATTCGAACCTGCGCTCTCCCACTTACCCTCCCACAAGAACATTTTTTTTTTTTTTTGTTAAAAAGATGAGTGTTCCACCGCCGTTTTTATTTCGTAGCAATGGAACAACTGCTACATTAGACGCTTGTGGCCTGTGTCGTAGCATCCGTGTTCAGACGGGGTCGGCGTTTTTGGTCAGCCTCTCGATCAGCCCTGGGGTGATTGCTTTGGGCTGACATTTGGTTTTGGCTACAAAAATTTCACGTGGATGCCCTTCGCACTCAACCTTTGCTATTCCTTTAGCGAAGGAAATTTCAGGCTGTTATTCTCCCTCAGCCAGATTCAGGCTGGTCCCTCAGCCAGATTCAGGCTGGTCTACTAACTGTTTTAAATTCCCCAGCCAGATTTAAGCTGGTCTACACTCTGTTTAAAGTCCCCCAGCCATGCCGTCTTTAGTAAAGCAGATAAAGTTATCATTTCCTACACTGTTTTGGTATGAACCTTCACAATATTATCAAGTCTTAAATAATGCACCTTAAAGGAAAAACTTGGATGGAAGAGCTCCTCCAGAAGAACCCTGCCATTTAAAAGAAAGCCATTAAAAAAAAAAAAAAAAAAAAAAATTTTTTGGAATTTGCAATTTGAACTCAAGGGCTTGAGTATTTTGTCTCAAATGCAGAGGTAAATACTTATTTAGAGAAGTTTTTGCACAAAAATTAAGGGAAAACATTTTCTAAAATATCCACGTTTGACTATACTAAGAGACTAGTGCAATCAAACCTGGATATTAAGATATTTCATTACCTGAATTGTTCAATACTATATGGGTAACGAGAGCTCCTAAATACAGGGTGGGTATCTTGAATGTACCCTTCTGTATGTCCAGTACATAGACCGATGTGTCTAATAGTGCCAGTGCTACTAGTTTGTCTGAGGTTGAGGCACCCACTATCTTGTAACCTGGAAAATGAAAAATAATTAATATCGTTCAGAGTTTGAAGAGAAAAGAAAGACAGGATAGGAGAATGCCAGCCGTTCCGAGAACGAACCTTATCTGTTTAGGATAAAATCCGCAACGTGCGGGAATTTGTGGATCAAGGATTTGGACTTTCTGAAGGTATCAGATTCCATTTATTTTTTTCTTCTTTTTTTTTGTATGCCAAAATTTTTGATGGTCAATTTTTAATGCCAAAACACGTTTTGAGATCCCTAGAGCCTAAATTCAATTGAAATATGTCATTGAGCATGTTCTGTACTGAAGACGAATGCATATAAAGATGTTGTTTCACTTACCAAACACATGTTCCCATATCACAATCCCATTCTTTCTAAGTTTAACACACACTATGGTTCCCTTGGGTAGGTTATATGCTTTGTTATCAATGATCAGCTGAGTTCCGGGCGATACCTGTCAACAAAGACAATACATTCGATATTTTATATTTGAATTCAGTACCAACCTCAGTGGTGTAGTGGTTAGCGCGGTGGACTTCGGATCTGGAGGTTGGTGGTTCGAGTCCAAGTCAAGTCATGAAATTTAGCGTAGTGTATTAAGCAGGGAACGACATAAGTGACAAGAAGCATTTATGCTTAACACAATTAAAATTCCTCCTTTTTGAATTAAGTGCACTCGGAATTCCAAGTAAAGTTGAAAAAGAATCGCTCTAAAATCAGAAAAATCTTGACTTTGGGCATTTTTGGAGTTCATTTTAGGCGCCTCCTTCAACAACGGAGAGACCTCATTTCGAATTCAAAAAGATCTTTTATAAATACCTACATATTTTCATACACTTATTTATGTTATAAAACATTTACAAAATGTCGGGGCATAGATTACTAACAATGTAGTTGGATAGAAGAGTTCATTTTTGAGAATTAATTTAGAAAAAAAAAGTATTTATGTACATTTTCTTGGACAACAACACTACATATTAGAGAGGGACTTACATTGAACTCATGCAGGGACTGTATACTCATGGGGGGCAGAAGATTAATACTGCCCACATCCCCCTTCACTACGGTCACAATCTCCTCTTTCTCCACCTGACACATTTTGGGCACCACTGACTCCAAATCATCTAGTCTTTGTCTCTTGGATAGTTGAGTGTGCGGTTCTCTAGTGGACTGACAATCCGAGGTTCGCTTCAGACTGGGTTTGATGCTCAGGGCCTGTGAGGATTCTCTGTGAACGAAGTTGAGTGAGCGAATTGAGTTATAAATTTCAACTCGATTTTTTTTTTTTTTTTGTACATATGAAAATTGATTGCAAAGGAGGCACTTAGTATTGCTGTGATATTCACCAAAGTTGTGAAAAGGCTCTGTTTTACCACTAAGAATTTCAGATTTAATCTTACTTACTTGGTAGGTGTACTAGTGACAAACACACTTCCACTATTCACAGGTTGAGATACAATAGTGGTAGGTTGTGTTACACTAGGGCGAACCGCGACCTAGCGCTTACAAAGCACACGCTAAATAGGCTCGCACATTAAAATTAACCAGAAATCTAAATAATGATTTATTTGTGATGGAGCTGGAAAGTTTTTCACGTTCCGTACCCTATATGCAATAGGAAGGCAACTAATTCATAACTTTCGTAAATCTCACACTTCTCAGAGATTTATTAAGTGCCTCCAATACAACTCCTTAAAATGTCTAAAAAAGTAAAAAATTGTCACATAGAATGCCGCCATTGGTCGCTACTCTTTCAAAGTACTTAATTCTCAACTCCTCACGAGGCGAGGCTAAAATACAAGTCAAAGCCCAAGAACAAGAGCCTTTTTTTACTCGGCCAGGGATCGAACCCGGGACCTCCAGAGTACACACCCAGTAATGATGACTTTCACACGTACCTGTTTGAACGGTTCCTCAATGACAGCTTCGGACTGCCAATCCGCGGTTCGCCAGATGCGTAGGGTTCGATCATCGCCCTGGGAAGATAAATATTTACCCACCGGGTCCCACGTGACACCCTTGACTAGACCGGTGTGACCGCGCAATACAGTCACCACTTCTGTAACATTGCAAACATTCATTCCTTTACTTGATGAGAGGAATCCTATTCATAATAGGTAAGTAGGTACAGATAAGTACATATTATAAATATGTTGCCCTATTAGGTGCTTTGGTAGAGGGAACTGTGACTGCTAAGGTCTAAAAATCATTAAAAACAAAATTATTACTTGTAAAAAAAAAACACACACACACACACACACACAAAGGGCCAAGTTCCCGACCGCGACCTACTCCTCAAAAAGTGCGCCTATGAATGTAGTGATATTATCATGCATTAAGGCCAAGTCTGATCACTGAGTTGTCCCTGGTCTCACTTCTCTCCACTTCAATGAGAAACAATGTGATTTTGTTTCACTGGCCTGATACTTGGCCAGTTTTTGAACCAGCTGTGGCAGTCTGAGCCGTATCAAAAAGAGTTTACATGAAAACTATGTATCCGGAATTTCAAACGTTTATCTTTAGAAGAACCCAATCTATGAAGGTGGGAAAAACCAGGCGAAAGAATTCGTGTAAATTTATACATAGACGTTCTTCCTGGGACTACCGATGCCGTGCGCTCAGATGAAAACTGCACCTTCTGAGCTACGCAGGACGTATTCCCCGATAGACCTATTGCTGAACTTTGCCAAACTGAGTGAAAAAAAAAAAAAAAAAAAAAAAAAAATGAGTATGGGGGTATCTACTTATACTAAAAATTTGGATTAAAATCACTAGCACGCTGGGTCTAATTCAGACGTACAAGATTTGGAGACTCCCTCACACAGTATTCTTTTTAAAAATCAAATGAATCCCATGATTTTTTTTTTACAACAATTTTTTTACTGGGGAGGGGGGGGTGAATACCTGCGGCCCGCCAATGTTCAACAAATATCAAAAATGGCCCTCTATACATTTTGAGTTTGACATGCCTGCTGTAACACATTGAATTGAATAGTGGTTGCACTACTGGAGTTAAGCAACGTTGTGAATGGTTGCTATACAAATGGGTGACCATTTGGGCTGTTGCATGCTGCTGGTTTTTCCCAGTCCTAATGAGGCAAGTGAGGTTCAGGATTTGATAAGATGGGTTCTCTGTTAAAAAAAAAAAAAAATCATGGAAGGATGGGTGTCCAATAACATTTATCGGATTTATCCCTTCTTTCTTTTACTGAAAATTAAATTTTGGTATAGACTTTAGTACCTACAACCCAAATAAAAGAAGGTAGGCATTAGTTAAGTACTATACACATGTAACACATAAAGTGGTAACATTTTTTTATTAGCAAAAAGTATTGAACTTTCAATAATAAAACTTAAATAGCCAATTGTGGAAATGGAACAGAAAAAAAAGAAGCTTAACCAGGTTTAGCCAGAATATATTTTAATTACTACTTGTCAGATATTACATCAATCTGCAGTGAAATATGAAAGAAACTGAACAGCTTCTTCAAAATCAATTTCTTCTCAAGAACCTAGTTCAGATTCTGTAGATTTCCATTCTTCCAGATATTACATCAATCTACAGTGAAATATGAAAGAAACTGAACAGCTTCTTCAAAATCAATTTCTTCTCAAGAACCTAGTTCAGATTCTGTAGACTTCCATTCTTCAGGATTTACATCATAATTTTCCATGGCTTTGGCCATAAAATACCAATGATTCAAAAACCCTACATCTACTATTCTTTCTTTTAAATAAGCCAAATAACTAGGATGCAAGTAATCACATTGTTTTTTATACACTTCCAAGTGATCACTAAAATCTTCTTTGAATACAATGCTAAAAATCCCAAAAGTCTGATGACGAAGGAGATTTAAATTGTGATAGGTTTCTAATGTGTGAATGTACTTTTCGGAACTTGCATTGCGGATTGAGTTGGGTACCATGACAAGACGTAAGTGGTTCTCTAACACTTGAGTGAAATAATTATCTGCATCAGGATTGGCCCATGTACAATATCCAAGTGAACTTAATCCAAGTATTTTCAATGAAGATTTCCCGGGGTTTTCTTTCATTTGAGTTCCAATGTCCATGGCTAGCAACATACTCTGATTAGGAATTATTTCTACGAATACTAAAGGTAGAAATACAGTACCATCACGTCACGGGGCAGAAAGACGTACTTAGTTCAAAGTTTTCCCATAATATTTTGCGTAATTTCGTTCAGGACAGCCACACAACTATCAAGTCACGTGACGTTACGTGATGTGACAGTAGTGTGTTGCTATCTTAATAACTTACCAGGGAAGTCTCTTCCATAAGGCGGTCTCTTCCTGATCCCTTGTGTGCCGCGTCCATTTTAGTTTGGGACTATTGCACTACTCCGAAATACGTCGCTACTATTATTATTTTTTTTTCAAGCAACTCACCCTTTCACTCCCACTGATGGGCAGTCCAATCTCAGACTGTGTGAATAGGAAGCAAGCCAAAGTTCCATCGTACGAACAAGCGAGTAGTGCAAGGCCATTGGGGGACCACGCCAAATCTAGCACCGTGGAAGAAAACAGGTCCTCTATGACGACTAGCGGTCTCGGGTAGCCACCTAACCATACACTCACACCGTGGTCACGTGACCCTATAGCTAGCACACTGAGGTGACGAGTCTGTAATGAAGTGAATAAAAAAAACAGATAAATTGTTGAGTTCAAATCTTCATGCTCTTGTGATGGTCTATTCAAATCTGTTATAAGAGTCACTTTACCAATCTGTAGAGTGCAGAATTTCAGCAAATTTGATTGAAAATTCTTACAAAAAGTAATAAAAATAATAATATTCGAAGAGCAGGAATTAAAATTACAAGTAAATGGCAACAGGAAGCATGTTCGGACATGTATTCATAGCATAGACTCCATAGAGTGGTCAGATCATACTCATTTAAAAATTAATTAGTAACAGAAAAAAAATCTACCCCTAAATCTGTCCCACACTGAGAAAAAAACTAGGGAAGCCCATGACTGGGTTCCGGAACTCTAACCCAATAATAGAGTTCTTCCACCCGAACTTATGGCAGCCAATCACCAATTTATTCCCCAGTGCATCAATACACCCTTCAATTTCGTCACCAAACGTATGAAACATCCTGTATATAAATTACCTTCTGATGGTTTCCAAGGCCGCATTTCCTCTTGACCAGGTTAGGTATGAAGCGTACTGCTGTCACGGCCTTCCTATGTCCTACATAATCCTTATCACAAGACCAACCATCTCTCTCAATGAGTATGAGTGTGGGATAGATTGAGGCTGGTCTCACACTGCACAAATAGACGTGTGACTTTGAGTAGCGTGTTATTAGTTTGTAAAACCAAACCTATGAAAATGAGTATATAGAGATGGAGGGCTATACATACAACAGAGCAAGTTCATTACCTTGACTCTTAGATATGGTCCATATCATAATGAGCTTATCGTCTCCTCCTGAAGCTAGATATCTCCCGCTATTACTCCAACGTACGGCATTCACACAAGCCAGATGATTGTCGAGTGTACATAACATTAGTGGAACTCGGGAGTCCACTTCTTTAGCTTCCGACAGGATGGGAGCCATGTTCCAGATGACAACACGCCCTGAGTCCTCCCCTAGAAAAATATAGAAAAAAATAGGAGGAATTATAATAATAAAAAAAAGAGCTATTGATAATAATTTTATATGAAACTTAGTAGTCTTCTCCCTATCAAATAAAGAAAACCCTGGAACTGGAAACAACTGCAATTCTCACATACTTATTGTACATTTATTTTTCACTTAAGATTTAAGTTCTCCTCATATCTTTAGGTGTGCTTTCTTGCAGAGCATAACAGATCCTTGTTATTTCAAGATCAACTTACCTTGACCTCCAGTTGCAAATCGTGAACCATCAGGATGAATATCAACTGAAAATATGGCACATGACTCTATTTTCTCTGTAACATTAGAATAAGGGACAAAATTAAATCAGTCATTTAATAGAAAAGAAACTAAAAGTGCACACTTGTAATAAATATGACCTTTATTACCTATGAGAGTTTCCTGTGACTTAAGTACTGTGAGTAAACAGTAAACACACAACAAGTCTCTTATGAAATACAGTGGATTGGACAGTTCTGGTACAAGAGTTAGGCCAGCCATTCATTACAGGTAGAACTGACAGGTTGCCTGAGACTTATTATTGGTGGTGTTGTTGTTGTTGTTGTTTTCGTGGCTTTAGCTTTCACCAAATGGCAATAGCAGAATAAAGAAAAGATATCTTTTTGTATCTGCTATACACCGGGGTGATAGTCTCTAGCCATATTAAATTGGCTTGTCCTGAACTGAACAGGGAAAAGGTACCTACCAGTTTTGTTCTCAACCAAGGCATAACAGCAGAGCTGCTGAAAGCTCCTACAGTAACAACCACTGATATGGTCAGGTAGTAGTGACAGTCAGTGCAATAGTCCTTAACTAATATGGACACATCACACGAGGGATCAAGAAGAGACTGCCTTAACAGGTAGTAGTTTCAGAGCAGGTGGTTACTCTTTGGCATCCTAGGGTTGACCCAGCCCTCAAATAGGAAGTATTTTCTTCCTCAATCTGATAAAAGTCAGCCTAAGGTATGGGCATGCTATGACACAGGCCTGTATTAAATCTAAGATAGCAATAACTGCTTCATAACTACAAGAGATGGGAAGATTTGTGTAAACATATCTCAACCTTTAGGGCTGTTTGTTCCTACACCTACGTCTCGGAATGGGATTTTTGTGTACCCATGAGATAAGGAAGTGGTAAAATAGCTACTGTCCTGTAACAGCATAGGCTTGCCTAATCTATAGGTCCGAGATGGCTGTAAGTGAAGAGGACTTACCATCTTTAGGGTGTCCATGACTGACCCAAGCTGGTTTGAATATCTTCATTGTAATCCTTTGAATTCAAACCACTGTAATAGAGCTCAAATCGGTTTAACGCAAGGCCATTGGGGGACCACGCCAAATCTAGCACCGTGGAAGAAAACAGGTCCTCTATGACGACTAGAGGTCTCGGGTAGCCACCTAACCATACACTAACACCGTGGTCACGTGACCCTATAGCTAACACACTGAGGTGCCGAGTCTGTAATGAAGTGAATAAAATCAGATAAATTGTTGAGTTCAAATCTTCATGCTCTTGTGATGGTCTATTCAAATCTGTTATAAGAGTCAATTTACCAATCTGTAGAGTGCAGAATTTCAGCAAATTTGATTGAAAATTCTTACAAAAAGTGATAAAAATAATAATATTCGAAGAGCAGGAATTAAAATTACAAGTAAGTAAATGGCAACAGGAAGCATGTTCGGACATGTGTTCACTCCATAGAGTGGTCAGATCATACTCATTTAAAAATTAATTAGTAACAGAAAAAAATCTACCCCTAAATCTGTCCCACACTGAGAAAAAACTAGAGAAGCCCATGACTGGGTTTCGGAACTCTAACCCAATAATAGAGTTCTTCCACCCGAACTTGTGCCAGCCAATCACTAATTTATTCCCCAGTGCATCAATACACCCTTCAATTTCGTCACCAAATGAAACATCCTGTATATAAATTACCTTCTGATGGTTTCCCAGGCCACACTTCCTCTTCACCAGGTTAGGTATGAAGCGTACTGCTGTCACGGCCTTCCTATGTCCTACATAATCCTTATCACAAGACCAACCATCTCTCTCAATGACTTGAGCAGTAGGGCCTCCGTTGTTGAGAGAATGTGCGGATACAATGTATTGACCGTCCGGAGACCAGGCACAGCGCAGCATGATTGTAGAACCTGCACACTGGAGAACGACAACCGACAAGGAGCAACATTAGATTATTAAATTATTATTATTTATTAGCATTTTTTTCAATAGGTTTGATAGAGGGAACTGCAACTGCTAAGGTCTAATCATTCCGAAAGCGAAGAAAGATAGGATAGGAGAAAGCCAGCCGTTCCGAGAACGAACCTTATCCGTTTAGGATAAGATCTGCCCCGGGCGGGAATCGAACCGCGACCTAGCGCTTACAAAGCACACGCTAAATAGGCTGGCACATTAAAATTAACCAGAAATCTAAATATTGATTTATTTGTGATGAAGCTCGAAAGTTTTTCACTTTCCTTACCCTATATGCAATAGGAAGGAAACTAATTCTTAACTTTCGTAAATCTCAGACTTCTCAGAGAATTATTAAGTGCCTCCAATACAACTCCTTAAAATTTCTAAAGAAGTAAAAAATTGTCACATAAAATGCCACCACAGGTCGCTACTCTTTCAAAGTACTTAATTCTCAACTCTTCACGAGGCGAGGCTAAAATACAAGTCAAAGTCCAAGAACAAGAGCCTTTTTTTTACTCGGCCGGGGATCGAACCCGGGACCTCCAGAGTACACACCCAGTAATGATGACTTTCACACGTACCTGTTTGAACGGTTCCTCAATGACTGCTTCTGGGCTGACATTTGGTTTTGGCTACAAAAATTTCACGAGTGAATGGATGCCTTTCGCATTCAACCAACCAACCAACCAACCAACCAACCAACCAACCAAGGAAAATTTCAGGCTGGTATCCTCCCTGTTTAAAGTCCCCCAGCCAGATTTAAGGCGGTCTACTCCCTATTTTAAGTCCGCAAGTCATACAGTTTTTAGTAAAGCAGATAAAGTTACCATTTCCTACACTGTTGGTATGGAGCTTCACAATATTATCAAGAGCTATTGTGGATTTCACCAATGACTTAATGAGAGATTTCCCTAATAGTTATTAATTTTCCAAAAAGGAGTTTTTAATAAGCTGAAAAGGAGTTTTTAAAAACTCCTCCTTTTTTTGATTATTAAAACTCCTATTTGGATCATTAAAAATTTTCCCATTAGAAAAATCTCCCATTTAGTCATTGATGAAATCCACCATTAGATAATTTACCTTTAAGAATAAACTTACTTGTTCTGACAACTAGCATGCAGTGTGCTCAAAGGCAAATTCACTCTGCTACTATTGGACAGTTTGATTTGCTGTGACATATTCTTCACCACACCACTGTTGTTATCTACCACCAGACTCCAGCATTGAAATGCCTGGCTGTATACAAATGCCTTGCCTGTGGTCAGAGCTATCATCGGAATACCCTCATCTGATAGCGTGCCGTACTTGATACGAATAGAGGTTGTGTCTGAAATCAAAATGAAAAGGCAAACGGCGGTGAAACACTCATCTTAAAAAAAGAGAAGAAAAAAGAAGAAGAAAAATAAAATAAAAATAACTGAACGATCTCAGTGACTGAGTAGATATCACACTAGGCTTGCACACCGAAGGACCGGGTTCGATTCCCGGCGGGGTCGAAGTTTTTTCGGCTCAGTGCTTGAAGCTCGGGGTGTACTCAGCCTCGTGAGAACAATTGAGTAGCTACTTTAATCGAGTAGCGACCAGTGGCGGCATTACCAGTGTAAAAAGATTATTGAAATATGGAAATTGATTGCAAAAGGAGGAACTTGGTAATGCTGTGATATTTACAAAAGTTGTCAAAACACTCTGATTAAACATAAATAAATTCAGGATTTGATTTTGAATAACTAAAACTGAACGATAGATGTAACAACCGAGGTCTTATCGTCCCGAAATCAAAGAGGATAGGATAGGAGAACCCCAGTCGTTCCAAGAACGAATTCTATTTAGTTCGACTTACCCGTGTGTTTCTTATCCATAGAACATTGACTGAAGAGAGGAGCAAGAGATACTTTGGACAAGATGGCAGTGTGTGTGTTAACATTCCATACATAACATTCACCTATGCTTGTTATCACCATTAGGTAACCTGCAATAGATAATTAACAAAATAAGTACAAGTACTACTTATTAAGTACCTAGTTCTTAATTTACACTGTCAGTTTAGAACAAGGTTTCCCATTATGTTAACAGTTTTGGTGGAATAAACTGAACAATGACAGAAACCTGCATGGTTGGTGTAGTGGTCAAGATGATCGCCTTGTTAACAGGAGGGCGTCGGTTCAATCCCAGCTGAGGCGTTAAAATTTCATCATCATTTTTTTGTCTTACCGTGGAAGCTAGTCGAGATATTGTGAGAAAATTTTGGGACGCGCGTAGGAGAATTAGCCTGATAACCAATAAGATGAGAGCTACATAAGGGAAAAGAGTGGAGAGAATGGAAGTGAGGGGGAGAAAAGGGCGAGGGAGACCGAAGTAAAGGTGGAAAGATTGTGTGAATCAAGAACTGGGTGAGAAACATTTAACAGGACATGAGGTACACAATAGGGCTGCCTGGAAAGGACTGACAAGAAACGCCGACCCTATATAAGTAGGAAAAGGTTAGAAGGAAGAAGATTATGTCACAATTTTTGGTGCTCCCTGCAGCATTACAGGATTTTCCAAATATCTCAATAATCCTAACACACAATGTTTATTTACCTACCATGCTGGCAACGGTCGCTATGCGCATTTATATTTCATAGTTAGGTACTCATTTCCCTCACGAGGCTGAGTGGACCCCGCTACAGCCAGTCACGGAATCAATTATTTGCATGATACAATTTTTTGACCCTGCCAGGATTCGACCTCAGGTCTCCTGCGTGCAAGGCGAGCGCAGTGACCACTACACCATGGGAGCTGACTAGCAGTTGTTAAATACCTACGACTGGCTAGTTATGTCCCATTAACTGCTTCCTCCTGCTATGTAACCTACATAATATGTACCTATGATATAATTGATGTAAAAAAAAAAAAAAAAAAAAAAAAAAAAAAAAACTGTAATACTAAAGGTAGAAATACACTACCATCACGTCATGGAGGGGCAGAAAGTTTTCCCATAGTATTTTGCGTAATTCCGTTCAGGACAGCCACACAACTATCAAGTCACGTGACGTTACGTGATGTGACAGTACCTAGTGTGTTGCTATCTTAATAACTTACCAGGGAAGCGTTCCACATTCCAAATGATTATGTTGTTATCTACGGAGGCGGTGGCTAGCCAAGCATCCTGTGGGGACCAAGCTATATCAAGCACATCTCCTGTATGTCCATGTAATGTATGACTACACTTCCAATGCTCAATGTTCACCTTACCCTTGCCCCCAAATATTGTGGAACCTGCTGTGAATGAAAGAGACAATATGAGTGTGGGATAGATTGAGGCTGGTCTCACACTGCACAAATAGACGTGTGACTTTGAGTAGCGTGTTATTAGTTTGTAAAACCAAACCTATGAAAATGAGTATATAGAGATGGAGGGCTATACATACAACAGAGCAAGTTCATTACCTTGACTCTTAGATATGGTCCATATCATAATGAGCTTATCGTCTCCTCCTGAAGCTAGATATCTCCCGCTATTACTCCAACGTACGGCATTCACACAAGCCAGATGATTGTCGAGTGTACATAACATTAGTGGAACTCGGGAGTCCACTTCTTTAGCTTCCGACAGGATGGGAGCCATGTTCCAGATGACAACACGCCCTGAGTCCTCCCCTAGAAAAATATAGAAAAAAATAGGAGGAATTATAATAATAAAAAAAAGAGCTATTGATAATAATTTTATATGAAACTTAGTAGTCTTCTCCCTATCAAATAAAGAAAACCCTGGAACTGGAAACAACTGCAATTCTCACATACTTATTGTACATTTATTTTTCACTTAAGATTTAAGTTCTCCTCATATCTTTAGGTGTGCTTTCTTGCAGAGCATAACAGATCCTTGTTATTTCAAGATCAACTTACCTTGACCTCCAGTTGCAAATCGTGAACCATCAGGATGAATATCAACTGAAAATATGGCACATGACTCTATTTTCTCTGTAACATTAGAATAAGGGACAAAATTAAATCAGTCATTTAATAGAAAAGAAACTAAAAGTGCACACTTGTAATAAATATGACCTTTATTACCTATGAGAGTTTCCTGTGACTTAAGTACTGTGAGTAAACAGTAAACACACAACAAGTCTCTTATGAAATACAGTGGATTGGACAGTTCTGGTACAAGAGTTAGGCCAGCCATTCATTACAGGTAGAACTGACAGGTTGCCTGAGACTTATTATTGGTGGTGTTGTTGTTGTTGTTGTTTTCGTGGCTTTAGCTTTCACCAAATGGCAATAGCAGAATAAAGAAAAGATATCTTTTTGTATCTGCTATACACCGGTTACACTAGGTGGTACTGTAATGTCCGTATGTCTCTCAATAACAATACTACTGCTCGAACTGAACCGGCTGGTTTTGCGGTCTCCGATTTGTAAGACAGCTTCTGAACCGAACGGAGCTGGGCCATCACTGTGAAATACAAGGATATAGTTGATTATAATTATGAAACATCAAACTGTGAAATACAAGGATATAGTTGATTATAATTATGAAACATCAAACAAACAAAGTCACACCCGCAAGCCTAGTAAACTTGGAAAGTAGCGCCTGAATTGTCAGATCGTGGGTTCGATGCTTGTCTGGGGCGAACTTTTCCCCAACAGATGAGGTTCGTTCTCGGAACGGCTGGCTTTCTCCTATTCTGTCTTTTTTCTCTCTTCGATTTCGGGATGATAAGACCTTTGTTATTTTATATCTTCAAGGCTCTTCAACACTACCAACAATAGGTCGTTCGCGCAGCTCTGTTGGAGGATATGAACGTCACAACCTACTACGATCTCAAGAGGAAGGCAAAAGACAGGGAAACATGGCGTACTGCAGCAAACCAGCCTAATGGCTGTTAACCAATGATGATGATGATGATGATGATGATGATGATGATGATGATGATGATGATGATGATGATGATGATGATGATGATGATGAGTTATTTACATACAATTTTTAAACACAAGTCAAACTTAAGAGCTAACTTAAGAACTAGAGATACTATAAAGTAGAATGATGAATCCCATGCCTGAGTGAGGATTCGAACCTGCGCTCTCCCACTTACCCTCCCAAAAGAACATTTTTTTTTTTTTTTTTTTTTTTTTAAAAAATGACCTCAATGACTGCTTCGGACTGCCAATCCGCGGTTCGCCAGATGCGTAGGGTTCGATCATCACCCTGGGAAGATAAATATTTACCCACTGGATCCCACGTGACACCCTTGACTAGACCAGTGTGACCGCGCAATACAGTCACCACTTCTGCAACATTGCAAACATTCATTCCTTTACTTGATGATAGGAATCCTATTTATAATAGGTAGGTACAGATAAGTAGGTACATATTATAAATATGTTTCCCTTTTAGGTGCTTTGGTAGAGGGAACTGTGACTGCTAAGGTCTAAAAATCATTAAAAACAAAATTATTACTTGTAAAAAAACACACACACACACACACACACACACACACACACACACACACACACACACACACACACACACACACACACACACACACACACACACACACACACACACACACACACACACACACACACACACACACACACACACACACACACACACACACACACACACACACACACACACACACACACACACACACACACACACACACACACACACACACACACACACACACACACACACACACACACACACACACACACACACACACACACACACACACACACACACACACACACACACACACACACACACACACACACACACACACACACACACACACACACACACACACACACACACACACACACACACACACACACACACACACACACACACACACACACACACACACACACACACACACACACACACACACACACACACACACACACACACACACACACACACACACACACACACACACACACACACACACACACACACACACACACACACACACACACACACACACACACACACACACACACACACACACACACACACACACACACACACACACACACACACACACACACACACACACACACACACACACACACACACACACACACACACACACACACACACACACACACACACACACACACACACACACACACACACACACACACACACACACACACACACACACACACACACACACACACACACACACACACACACACACACACACACACACACACACACACACACACACACACACACACACACACACACACACACACACACACACACACACACACACACACACACACACACACACACACACACACACACACACACACACACACACACACACACACACACACACACACACACACACACACACACACACACACACACACACACACACACACACACACACACACACACACACACACACACACACACACACAAATGTACCTGTACACAGTGCACTTGATCCGGGGTAGGAGGTATATAGATGGGCGTGATTCTTCTCCTTCCATCCGAGGTGCGCGTCTCTATTTGTTTCCGAGTGGGGGACGGATAGGATTTGCAAGAGGACGACGAGGTTCTCACGAGTACCCCATTCTCTAGCACCTCGTCCGGCACTGACTCTCTACTCCTATCGATATCCACCACTGGTATGGATACTGGCTTGACTTCCTCACGACCGTTGGGAGGTTCTGGAAACCAAAATAAATGCAATGTCTTTGTGTTATTATGTCACAATTTTTGAAAGAAGAGATGAGAGCTTCTTCTTCTTTGAGTGCCTATCCGTTCCGAATGTTGGCGATCATCATGGCTATTTTTATCTTGTTGGTGGCAATCCGGAAAAGTTCACCGAAACCCATTCCAATTGTTGGAAGGATGAGTTTGGCGATTTTAAATAGCATTTTCCAATACCTACGCAATCTACAACAGAATCGGATCTATCTTCTGCACGTACAAACTTTCTTTTTCTTCGCTTTTTGTTCTTTTCGTTCCTTTTCAAATACGGAAGGACCTTTACACTTGAGGTATTTGGATGTTCAAATCAAATCAAATGGTCAAAATTCACAGCAGGAATTGACGATAAAGTTCTGGAGCAGGAAGCGGGATCGAAATTTCAAAGGTAGAAACAAAATTCAGCAGGTTGTAAGAAAATACTTGATTCACAAATGACTGTAGTCGGAAGTCGGAATGAGTTTTTTTTGTCTTTATAACTGGTTTAAATTTATTTTTTTGTGCATTTTGAAGTTACCAAAAATTTTGCCATGTTCTAGCCAGTAATTTCATAGATCTCACTGATCCCTCCCGCATCATTAGTTTCTATCTCAGCACTAGCTAGTGAAAACCTGTCAAATCGGTTCGTGTAAAGATACAGAGGCATGCTTACTGGCACTTGGCCTGGCGCACTGCCATGAGCCAAGATCGTACCAAAATCAAAGAGAGATTGAGGGCAGGATAAATAAAACCAGCTGTTCAGAGAACGAATCTGACCAGTTTAGGATAACGTTCGCTCCACGAGTGGGATTCGAACCCGCGACCTAGCACTTACAAGGCAGGTACCCTTCAAGCTAACTAGGCTTGCTAGCAACATACTCTGATTAGGAATTATTTCTACGAATACTAAAGGTAGAAATACACTACCATCACGTCACGGGGCAGAAAGACGTACTTAGTTCAAAGTTTTCCCATAATATTTTGCGTAATTTGGTTCAGGACAGCCACACAACTATCAAGTCACGTGACGTTACGTGATGTGACAGTAGTGTGTTGCTATCTTAATAACTTACCAGGGAAGCGTTCCACATTCCAAATGATTATGTTGTTATCTACGGAGGCGGTGGCTAGCCAACAGCCGATTTCTCTCTCTCCTGATCTTTCCTACTGGACACTGTCTTGAGTTCTGCTTCCGGTAGTAGTTCACAGTTCTCTATAAGTAGATTGCCCGCACCACCACCTGTTGGCCCTAGTGATGTGTTTAGCTTAACACATGTCCCGTACATCTTCTCGTACAACTCATTCTGAGGGAGAGGAAACGACAACGAAATTAACAAATGTAAGGTACAGTAGTCCAAATATTGTGGAACCTGCTGTGAATGAAAGAGACAATATGAGTGTGGGATAGATTGAGGCTGGTCTCACACTGCACACATAGACGTGCAACTTTGAGTAGCATGTAGTAGTCTGCAGAACCAGACCTATGAAAATGAGTATAAAGAGATGGAGGGCTATACATACAACAGAGCAAGTTCATTACCTTGACTCTTAGATATGGTCCATATCATAATGAGCTTATCGTCTCCTCCTGAAGCTAGATATCTCCCGCTATTACTCCAACGTACGGCATTCACACAAGCCAGATGATTGTCGAGTGTACATAACATTAGTGGAACTCGGGAGTCCACTTCTTTAGCTTCCGACAGGATGGGAGCCATGTTCCAGATGACAACACGCCCTGAGTCCTCCCCTAGAAAAATATAGAAAAAAATAGGAGGAATTATAATAATAAAAAAAAGAGCTATTGATAATAATTTTATATGAAACTTAGTAGTCTTCTCCCTATCAAATAAAGAAAACCCTGGAACTGGAAACAACTGCAATTCTCACATACTTATTGTACATTTATTTTTCACTTAAGATTTAAGTTCTCCTCATATCTTTAGGTGTGCTTTCTTGCAGAGCATAACAGATCCTTGTTATTTCAAGATCAACTTACCTTGACCTCCAGTTGCAAATCGTGAACCATCAGGATGAATATCAACTGAAAATATGGCACATGACTCTATTTTCTCTGTAACATTAGAATAAGGGACAAAATTAAATCAGTCATTTAATAGAAAAGAAACTAAAAGTGCACACTTGTAATAAATATGACCTTTATTACCTATGAGAGTTTCCTGTGACTTAAGTACTGTGAGTAAACAGTAAACACACAACAAGTCTCTTATGAAATACAGTGGATTGGACAGTTCTGGTACAAGAGTTAGGCCAGCCATTCATTACAGGTAGAACTGACAGGTTGCCTGAGACTTATTATTGGTGGTGTTGTTGTTGTTGTTGTTTTCGTGGCTTTAGCTTTCACCAAATGGCAATAGCAGAATAAAGAAAAGATATCTTTTTGTATCTGCTATACACCGGGGTGATAGTCTCTAGCCATATTAAATTGGCTTGTCCTGAACTGAACAGGGAAAAGGTACCTACCAGTTTTGTTCTCAACCAAGGCATAACAGCAGAGCTGCTGAAAGCTCCTACAGTAACAACCACTGATATGGTCAGGTAGTAGTGACAGTCAGTGCAATAGTCCTTAACTAATATGGACACATCACACGAGGGATCAAGAAGAGACTGCCTTAACAGGTAGTAGTTTCAGAGCAGGTGGTTACTCTTTGGCATCCTAGGGTTGACCCAGCCCTCAAATAGGAAGTATTTTCTTCCTCAATCTGATAAAAGTCAGCCTAAGGTATGGGCATGCTATGACACAGGCCTGTATTAAATCTAAGATAGCAATAACTGCTTCATAACTACAAGAGATGGGAAGATTTGTGTAAACATATCTCAACCTTTAGGGCTGTTTGTCCCTACACCTACGTCTCGGAGTGGGGTTTTTGTGTACCCATAAGATAGGAAAGTGGTAAAATAGCTACTGTCCTGTAACGGCATAGGCTTGTCTAATCAATAGGTCTGAGATGGTTGTTAACGAAGAGAACTTACCATCTTTGGGATGTCCATGACTGACCCAAGCTGGTTTGAATATCTTCATTGTAATCCTTTGAATTCAAACCACTGTAATAGAGCTCAAATCGGTTTAACACATTCCTTTTTTCTTTTTTTCCCAAAAGAAGTTTGTCCTGTAGTCCTGTTTGGTTTGCGGAAATTTGATTTTTTTTTGTTGGAAATTTTTTACCGATTGCCGCCTCTTCTTTTTTAAAAAAAAATCGATTTCAATAATCGATATTCCACTTTGATTGAAAAAATCGATTTCAATCATCGCTATCCCTAGTTCGATATTTCACTTCGATTTTATGGTTCACTGCATATTGCAAAATGCTCACTCATTAAAAAAAAAAAAAAAAAAAAAAAACCCCCATTTTTTTCCCTCAATATTAAAAAAAGTCCCCCCTAAAAAAAAAAAAAAAAAAAAAAAATACTCCATCTATTGCCATTGTAGCAGTAACAGTAACACATTGAATATTGGTTGCACTACTGGAGTTAAGCAACGTTGTGCATGGTTGCTATGCAAATGGGTGACCATTTGGGCAGTTGCATGCTGCTGGTTTTTCCCAGTCCTAATGAGGCAAGTGAGGTTCAGGATTCGATAAGATGGGTTCTCTGATGTTCCTAAAAAAAAAAAAAATAATAATAATAATAAAAAAACATGGAAGGATGGATGGGTGTCAAAAACCATTTACCCTTTCTTTCTTTTACTGAAAATAAAATTTGGTTATAAACTCTAGTACAACCCAAATAAAAGAAGGTAGGCATTAGGTAAGGTAAGTACTATACACATGTAACATAACACATAAAGTGGTAACGTTTATAAGCAAAAAGTATTGAACTTTTTTCTATAATAATACTTAAATAGCCATTGTGGAAATGGAACAGGAAAAAAAGAAGCTTAATTAGGTTTAGCCAGACTATAGTTTTATTATTTTAATTACTACTTGTCAGATACCTATTACATCAATCTACAGTGAAATATTTTTTATAGAGGAGGAGAACTATCGATAGTCGGCGCCATCGATAGTTATCGATAGTTTTCAAAAAAACTTTGGCGGGAGTGTGTGTATGTGACTCTGTTGGATACACCCCGGACACCAAGAGAAAGAGATTGAATGGAAAACACAAGTAAATCAGTAGATACAAACGAACTTGGTTTATTGTTATACGCACTAGATGTGGAAAAATACAAATTACGCTGGGAAAACCCAGGAAAAGCGCCTAGTATAGTAAATGCCTAGGGAAAACTCGAGGGACGCCGGAATTCCGGAAAAGCTACTCAGAAGTTCTGAACAAAGGAAAAATCAGAAAAGGGGAAATCACCGGAGTGAAGCTAGCAACATTTCAAATGTAAACAAACAACCAATAGGCTGTGGTAATAAGATGGTGTCACACGGTGCGATAAGCCGCGGACACAAGACAAAAAGATGGTGACACACGACGGTCACCACACACTCCCCCTCTTACGGAAAATGCTTGGCACTTAGCATTTCTGTGAGGAGATCAGGGGTTCGAACCCTCGGCTAGTAAGGAAAAATTACGTTAGTTGGGTAACAATATTATATAAACATAAAATATAAACCTAGGTATAGGTTGCAATTTACAAAGAATATGCTAATTTTGAAAATTGAATAAAATGAAAGTTGCGGAAAAGAAAGTATGTTTTCTGTAGCTTTGAACAACAGAATAAAGACCTAAAAGTTATGTACAAATTTTACAATACTACAAGTTGTATCTTATCAGATTAACTATTTACATGAATAATCCTTCAAGTAAGAAGGTGATCTACGGTTACGAGAACTTAATCTAGGCTCAACATTGGGAGCTTTTCCCTGCTGGGGTACATTATTAATAGGTAAATTATTACTGGTCGGTTTAGACAATTTTGAACTGACGACGGGATTCGAACCCGGACGGTTGACAATGGGATTCGAACCCAGGTGGTTGGTAACAGGATTCGAACCTGGATGGTTTGTAATGGGATTCGAACCCGGGTGGTTGACTACGGGCTTTGAACCTCGGTGGCTGGTAGCGGGATTCGAACCCGGAGACAATGGCACAACTGAAGGTTTGAATGCAGAACCAGTGGGTTTGCTTGGCTGGATATTATTACCTGGTTTAGGCGATTTGACTATGGATTGCTGAGAAGCACTAGTAGGTACGGGAGAACCAACCGTGTATGATGCGTCCTGGAGAGCATGCCTCTTTGGCTTGGCAGCCCGGATCGGACCAAAAGTGACCTTCTTGGGTGACTTGAGTGGGACAGCTACAGGACTACCGGACTGGACCAGTGGCGGATTCTGAGGACCTGTGACCGGCCTTGCCGATGAACTTGAAGAAGGGACTGAGGTACCAGGAGTACCAGGAACTTGTTGGAGTACCGGGCTTGTAGGTACTGGAGGAGGTACCAGTGGCGGAGCTGAGGGTACTAGAGGTAGTGGTACCAAAGGAGCTGATGATGGAGGTGGCAGTAATGGTTCCAAAGGTAATGGAACCGAGTCTGGTTGTGGTGGTGGGGTTATTTCATCACTCTCACCAGTTTCAGTAGTGAAGGCCGGCTTCACACGATCACGAGAGACGACGACCTCCCGGGAACCAATCAACAACTTGATTGTTTTCTTGCTGCGGGAAAGAACTTGGTAAGGTCCACTGTATGGGCGTTGGAGACCCAGTTTAACACCGTCTCTTCGCAAGTAGACATGGGTGCATTTGTCCAGATCAGGATGACAAAATGACTTGAGCTGTGTGTGCCAAGCAGTTTGTTTTGGGCGGAGCCGTTCAAAGACAGAGTGAAGCTTTTTGGCATAGTCACTTATAGGTGTGCTGACAATACTGGAGTCAAAGAATTCGCCTGGAAGCCTTAGACTTGTCCCATAGACCAAGTTGGCCGAGGAAGTCTGGATATCTTCTCTGAACATGGTTCGCAGGCCGAGTAGAACTACATGAAGTTCGTTGAACCAGGAACCTGTGCTGAAGTCTATGCGGCACATTAGAGCTGCCTTCAGGGTACGGTGGCACCTTTCTATCAGGCCATTTGCCTGAGGGTGATAGGCTGTTGTATGTTTTAATTCAATGCCAAGAAGTGCAGACACCTCCTTGAATAGGAAGGAGAGAAAATTGCGTCCTTGATCAGTTACGAGATAAACTGGAGTGCCGAATCGAGAAATCCAACCATTGAAAAATGCTTGTGCCACTATTTCTGCAGATTGATCAGTGAGGGGAATGGCCTCGAACCATCTGGTAAAGCGGTCTATACATGTTAACAGGTAGGTATAACCCTTAGAGGATGGAAGCGGTCCAACAATATCTATGTGAACGTGTGCGAAGCGTTCATCTGGTACTAGGAAGTGAACCAAAGGTGAACGTTCGTGCTTGTGTACCTTTGAGATCTGACACTTATGGCACTGTCTAACCCATAACTTGATGTCCTTTTTCATATTCGGCCACACGAATCTTGAACAAACAAGGTGAACAGAGGCGCGTCCACCTGGATGAGAGAGCTCATGAAGCTGTGAAAACAGGGCGCGACGGAAATTGGATGGCACATATGGACGGGGTACACCGGTTGATGTATCGCAATACAGTTCAATGTTGTCCATGTGCATTTTACAGAGGAACAGGCTGTGTACGGTTTTGTTGTCCAGCAAGTCCTGTAATTCATTGTCTGTCAATTGGGCTTTTTTTTCCCAAAAGAAGTTTGTCCTGTTTGCTGAACTGAAACTGAAATTTGATTTTTTTATTTTTTATTTTTTTTTGTTGGAAATTTTTTACCGATTGCCGCCTCTTCTTTAAAAAAAAAATCGATTTCAATAATCGATATTTAACTTTGATTGAAAAAATCGATTTCAATCATCGCTATCCCTAGTTCGATAATTATTTCACTTCGATTTTATGGTTAACTGCATATTGCACAACGCTCACTCATTTTTTGAAAAAAAAAAAAAAAAAAAAAAAAAAATCCCATGAATTAAGGCTAAAGGGGATTTGGCTAAGGCAATCCAAGTCCAGAATTAAGGCAATCCAAAATTTGGCTAAGGCAATCCAAGTCCAGAATTAAGGCAATCCAAAATTTGGCTAAGGCAATCCAAGGCATCAGGCAATCCAAGTCCAGAATTAAGGCAATCCAAAATTTGGCTAAGGCAATCCAAGGCATCAGGCAATCCAAGTCCAAAATTAAGGCAATCCAAAATTTGGCTAAGGGGCAGTCTCTTCTTGATCCCTTGTGTGACGTGTCCATTTTAGTTTAGGACTAATATTGCACTGACTGTCACTAGTACCTGACCTTATCAGTGGTTGTTACTGTAGGAGCTTTCAGCAGCTCTGCTGTTACGCCTTGGTTGAGAACAAAATGGAATCTTTTTCCCATTTCCTATCAGGTAGGCCTGAACCAATGTGCCCATCAGGTCTACCTGATAGAGTATTGCAGCAATAATAAGTCTTTCAGTCAACCCGTCAGATCTACCTGATAGTGAATGGCTGGCCTAACTCTTGTGCCTGAAGTGTCCACCACTGTGTGTCTAACTGTTTACTCGTAGTACAATCCTGCCATACTTTTATTACCAGTGTAGACTATTAGCTTCTTTTCTATTAATTGACTGATTTCATTCTGTCCTTATTCTAATGTTACAGAGAAAATAGAGTCATGTGCCATATTTTCAGTTGATATTCATCCTGATAGTTCACGATTTGCAACTGGAGGTCAAGGTAAGTTGATCTTGAAATAACAAGGATCTGTTATTTAACTAATGCTCTGCAAGAAAGCACACCTAAAGATATGAGAACTTAAATCTTAAGTGAAAAATAAATGTACAATAAGTAAGTACATAGTTGAGAATTGCAGTTTCATATAAAATTATTATCAATAGCTCTTTTTTTTTTTTAATTATTATAATTCCTCCTATTTTTTCTATATTTTTCCAGGGGAGGACTCGGGGCGTGTTGTCATCTGGAACATGGCTCCCATCCTGTCGGAAGCTAAAGAAGTGGACTCCCGAGTTCCACTAATGTTATGTACACTCGAAGTGAAAGGGTGAGTTGCTTGAAAAAAAATAATAATAATAGTAACAATAATAATACAGTAGCGACGTATTTCGGAGTCGTGCAATAGTCCCAAACTAAAATGGACGCGGCACACAAGGGATCAGGAAGAGACCGCCCTAACATAATAGGTATTTCAGAAATCTTGGGGGGGACGTACAGTTCTAACAAAGGAAAAATGAACTGATGCGATTCTGCTCCAAATTTTCAAAATTGGGAAAAGAGTGGAAATATCCCTTTTTAAACTCCCTGAGTCCGAAAAAGTTTTTTTTTTTTTCCTTCTTCTCAGAAATACAACGAAGGAAAAATTCGTTCAAAACGAAGGAAATTTAATCGTTAAAAATGCTTCAACGCAGCGCAGGTAAATTTCTAGAGTGGAAAAAGTGCAGTAGAACCTCGATTATTTCAACTCCAAAATCCATTGTTTTCAAAAGATATCCTCTCTTATTATAGGAAAAGATCGTATAGAAAGTTATCATTTCAACTACCCCCGGTCCCAATTAGTTGAAATAATCGAGGTTCTACTGTACCTTACATTTGTTAATTTCGTTGTCGTTTCCTCTCCCTCAGAATGAGTTGTACGAGAAGATGTACGTGAAAGAAACTGAACAGCTTCTTCAAAATCAATTTCTTCTCAAGAAGCTAGTTCAGATTCTGTAGATTTCCATTCTTCCAGATATTACGTACATCAATCTACAGTGAAATATGAAAGAAACTGAACAGCTTCTTCAAAATCAATTTCTTCTCAAGAACCCAGTTCAGATTCTGTAGACTTCCATTCTTCAGGATTGACATCATAATTTTCCATGGCTTTGGCCATAAAATACCAATGATTCAAAAACCCTACATCTACTATTCTTTCTTTTAAATAAGCCAAATAACTAGGATGCAAGTAATCACATTGTTTTTTATACACTTCCAAGTGATCACTAAAATCTTCTTTGAATACAATGCTAAAAATCCCAAAAGTCTGATGACGAAGGAGATTTAAATTGTGATAGGTTTCTAATGTGTGAATGTACTTTTCGGAACTTGCATTGCGGATTGAGTTGGGTACCATGACAAGACGTAAGTGGTTCTCTAACACTTGAGTGAAATAATTATCTGCATCAGGATTGGCCCATGTACAATATCCAAGTGAACTTAATCCAAGTATTTTCAATGAAGATTTCCCGGGGTTTTCTTTCATTTGAGTTCCAATGTCCATAAAGACTGTCTTGTAGTCCCTGTACACATTCTTCCAGTACTGAATCCACTTTCCTACCCTTGTTGTTTTCACATCTCCTGTTTTGTTTGGAACTTCCTTGACAACAGCCTCTGTAACAGTAGCTGTACTGTAATTCTGTGGTCTGAATACAGATTTTAGGAGATTTCTAGAGAGGATGGAGGTCCTTGTTACCATTTTTATTGGAACTTCAGTTCTAAGGTTTAAGAGCAGCTTGAATAGGACATGGGGGAGTGAAAAATTAACTTTTACCTTTGTCAATTGAATGAGAAGAAACTGGAATTTTCGGCTATGTATGACAAATACGTCTTCAATTTAGGATTCTGCAGAGAAAAACACAGGCGAAACAAATAACTCTGTGTGGGTAATTAATTTAATTAATAATTACCTATGCAAATTTCGAAACTTTCATCAAAAAATTCTTCCTTTTTCTTATCGACTTATCACCATATTTCAAATTTTCGCTCCATGGAAAATTTGCAATGTTTATGCGCATGAGCGCATGCGCTGTGAGAGTCGGCTCATTAATTTAAGATCCGTTCATTAGACGTTTTTATTGTTACTATTATTTTGTACAAAAGAAAATAGAAACTTTATTCAAATCGGAAAATTTGAAAATAAACTAATGTTTTAGATGCAGAGAAAGACATTTTGAGCTACTTTCTCAAAAAATACAAGTTCTTAGAGGTAGTAAGAAAATACTTGATTCACAAATGACTGTAGTCGGAATAGGGTTTTTTTTTCTTCTTTGTAACTGGTTTAAACTTATGAATTTTTTTGTGTATTTTGAAATTTACAGAAATTTTGCCATATTCTAGCCAGTAATTTCATAAATCTCATTGTCTCATTGGTCCCTCCAGCAGTTTCTATCTCGTCAGCACTCGCTAGAGAAAACCTACTGAAAGGAATTGTGTTAAGATACACAACTTGGCCTGGTGCACTACCATCCGCTAAGGTCGTACCAAAATCAAAGAGAGATTGAGGGCAGGATAAAATAAAACCAGCTGTTCAGAGAACGAATCTGACCAGATAACGTTCGCTCCACGAGTGGGATTCGAACCCGCGACCTAGCACTTACAAGGCAGGTACCCTTCAAGCTAACTAGGCTGGCTAGCACGGTCTTTACGTACGATAGGTACATTAGTTTTTATGTAAACGGATCTTTTTATGGATAGTCGATTATCGATAGCTCGAATCGATAGTTGTGTTTTGTTTACATTTTTGCTTCCTCTCATTTGTGTGCCAGTCGGAGTGCTGCAATGTTGCTTCTGTTAATCTGTTTTCAACTTCTGTGGTTTGAAATTTCAATTTAGAAATTAATTTTCTTCTTTCTCACGTTCAGATTGTTTTAACTCCTTTCCCTACAGTTTACCTTTTCATTTCTTGTCTCAAAAACTTGGAATGTGTCAATTGAAATGAGCTTTGTTCAACTGAAGCTTTGAAGATCAGAACCAAAATCTTGTAAGCCAATTTCTCAAAATTTTCAGTTGGTGTTGATTTCACATAGTTAGGACCATGAAAGAAGAACAGAGAGATATCCAACAGGAGCTGCTGAAGTTCATCGGTGGTGCATCAAAATATCGGTCCAATCCACTTGAGTTAACCAAAACAGCTTTGTATCTACTCAAATCTCTGCCATCAGCCAGGGATGCAGTGCTTGAATTTTTCAATAAAATGTTTGACTGGTCACTTGAGAGGCACATAGCTCAGGTAAGTTGTAATTATATGCATTGGAGTTAACCAAAACAGCTTTGTATCTACTCAAATCTCTGCCGTCATCCAGGGATGCAGTGCTTGAATTTTTCAATAAAATGTTTGACTGGTCACTTGAGAGGCACATAGCTCAGGTAAGTTGTAATTATATGCACTGCTTTTTTGGGGGCTGTTCCAGTGTTATAGTCATAGTGCCCCAAAAGTCAAAAATATCACTTAGTTCTGGGAACCTCTGTTTGATTTTGAGGTGAGGTCTATTTGACAATGTTGAGCTAAAGGTGAGTTTTAGCACTCTACACAGCCAACATTTTACTCAAGTGTGAAGTGCAGATTCCTTCATAATCTAATCCTTCAGACTAGTTAATACTTTGAGGCTTGAATGTTAACTGGAGTACTTGTGCAGAAGTCATGTCCGTGGAATATTGCTATCAAAAGAACTGGCACAAACAAGCAGTGACCAGTGTTTTTATAGGGTTAGGTTAAATGCAAGAAGGAGTTTTCACAATTAGAGCAGTGATTAGTGTTATTATAGGGTTAAGTTAAATACAAAAAGGGCCTTCTCAGTTCATTCATGGATTACTTACCAACTTATAAGTAAATCTTATAATTTAATTCTGCTTGCAGGTCAGCTGTCAAGCAAATATCAAGGCAGGATTGGTCAAGTCAATAGTTTGCATGAGAGTTTGCAGCTCTGGATGTCATGCAAAGCAACCAGGACCTTGGTTGATATTAATACACAATGCTTGACTTGTCTTATGCACTTTAACACAGAAATCTGCATCAATTCATTATTGGGTAAGACATTTCTAGTTAATATGGATGGGCATGCTATGACACAGGCCTGTATTAAATCTAAGATAGCAATAACTGCTTTATAACTACAAGAGATGGGAAGATTTGTGTAAACATATCTCAACCTTTAGGGCTGTTTGTCCCTACACCTACGTCTCGGAGTGGGGTTTTTGTGTACCCATAAGATAGGAAAGTGGTAAAATAGCTACTGTCCTGTAACGGCATAGGCTTGTCTAATCAATAGGTCTGAGATGGTTGTTAACGAAGAGAACTTACCATCTTTGGGATGTCCATGACTGACCCAAGCTGGTTTGAATATCTTCATTGTAATCCTTTGAATTCAAACCACTGTAATAGAGCTCAAATCGGTTTAACGATAAAATAATACCTAGGCAGATATGTTCCCAGAGTTACCTATCAAAACTGATGGAAATTTTTAAGTAGGTAGGTACCCAGGGTAGTTCATGGAAGCTAAAAGAAGGAAAACCCCCGAGCAAATCATGCCTATAATGTTATGTTACAGATACCAGTGTAGAGCATAGTCCTCATTTTGACTGGGTGGTAGCACATGTCGGCAGCTGTTTTCCTCATACTGTCATCACGAGAGTATTGTCATGTGGACTCAAAGATTACTGTCTCAATGAACAAGCGGATGTGACTTCTGCATAATTACCTGTTAACTTTCATGCACAGAAAAATTTAAACTGTATTTTTTTTTTTCAAGATTATTTCCTATTTTATTGTTTCCCCCTTGGTCTACAGTTTGAAATTGCCTTTATGATAAAATAATACCTAGGCAGATATGTTCCTTACCTATCCTAACTGATGGAAATTTTTAAGTAGGTAGGTACTCAGGGTAGTTCATGGAAGCTAAAAGAAGGAAAACCCCCCAGCAAATCATGCCTATAATGTTATGTTACAGATACGAGTGTAGAGCATAGTCCTCATTTTGACTGGGTAGTAGCACATGTCGGCAGCTGTTTTCCTCATACTGTCATCACGAGAGTATTGTCATGTGGACTCAAAGATTACTGTCTCAATGAACAAGGCTCTAAGGTAAGGTTTTTAAATCATACATTAGCACTAGGCCAGCACATTAGCAATCATACATTAGCACTAAATCATACATGACAAAAGAAATGAATTCCTACAAAACCTCATTTTATTTTAGATATAGGTCATTTAGTGTTTTTCTGTCACTAAACTAAAAAACTCAACTGTTACCTACAGTGATGGTTGACCCCCATGTCAGAGGGAGATCTTTCAATTCAATGTTAAATTGTCAAAGCCAAAGCTAATCTTTTCTGTGACTATCTTTTGTTTTCCAGGCTCCCAAGTTAAACTCGGTGGTAGGCATCCTCGGACATTTAGCCAGCAGTCACTTTATTGACATCAAGAAAACTCTGCTTACATTGTTTTTGGTAAGTTACCCATAAACTTACCTACTAACAGGATAATAACAATAATAGTGCTTATTTATACTGCTCGCATAGGACTGAAAAGTCCCTTTACTCCAGCAGTAGGCTACTACTATTATTGTGGTCAAATTCTCAAATTATATGAGGATAAAATTCCATCCCTCGGCTGGGATTGAACCCACGCCCTCCTGTTTACCAGGCGAGCGCCTTGACCACTACACCACCGAGGCAGGTTACTCTGCTTATTTTGCTTGCCCAAAGTACTTCGTGTTATAAAAATGCCTGGGGCACTCTCTACTGGTAAACTTAACAAAAATGAAATTCCTATACAAACCCCCTGAAGAAATCCCTTAGTGAGAAACTTTTGTATTCATGTACCACTCAAATTGAACATGAAAACATAAAAAAAAAAATACAATAAATTAAAAATGTTTCAAAACAATTTGGAGTTGTAAGCGTTTTATTTGTCAGTAGGTACAATGAGAACTGGTGTAAAATGCTCCCTAGCCCTAGCCTTCAATAAAATCTTAACTGACCTCATTTTCATGTCGCCCCTCCTAGGATGGCCATCTGTCCAACTGAAAGTTCTAAATTTCATTTGTTTGGTTTTCTCTTGTTTCAATTTTAGTGGAGTTTAGATTTCATTTGTTTGGTTTTCCCTCGTTTTAATTCTAGTGGTGTTTAAATTTCTCTTGATTGATTGATGTCCCTTGTTTGAATTCCAGTGGAGTTTAGAACCCAACATACCCGGTGAAGATCGTAGCACTGCTCTACAGAAAACCATTACTGTGCCTTTCCTTCTACAGTTAGCCTCGATGTCTCCTATCCTACACAAAGCATTGTGTAGTGATGTTCTACCCGCACGTAAGTCATTCTGGTAATACATTAATAAATAGGTATTTTTTTATTTATTGTGTACAATTGTACTAATCTACTGGTAATTACAAAATTCATGAAAAGCTGCATCCTTGGAAGAGAAATAAAAAATATAGCTAGTCAGATCGCGTAATCCAAGAATTTAAATTTCTCTTGATTGATTGACTTCAATTTTTTTTTTTTTCATTTTTTTTTTTTTTTACGAATTAACATAAAAATACATTATGCGCTTGCCGTCGTACGTGATTCAACTGAAGAAACACAAGCGCGCCTCTAGAGTGGAACTATTATAGCTAGGATTATACTTTAGATGCATCGGTTTGCTACAAAGGAGTTCTATCTAATGGTAACTGAATCACAAAAACGCATTATTTCGAGATAGCGCTCTTTAGAACTTGCATTATGATATTGATTCCCTTTTATTTCCTATTCAGTTACCCTGGATATCATCCGACGTCTGTCCTCCCTCACACCGGACTGGTCTCCCTACATGAACGGCAAGCAAGGTCTCCTCTCCCTGTGCGTACATCTAGTGGTCCAGTGTGAAGAGGGTGCACATCATATTGTACAACTTGTATTGGATACTGCCAAGGATCAGAGGGGTCTGCATGATACAGCCAAGACATTTATTGGTGAGTTAGTTATGGTTTTCAAAAGGTTTGATACAGGGAACTGTAATGGCTATTAAGTAACAAAGAGCGACGATGTCACGAACTAAGACAAATAAGTATCTATCTACACCAAATTTGGGTCTGATGAATCAATAGAACTTCTGTAATGACTATCAAGTGGGAACACAGCTCGAACGTGTGTAGCCAAAAAAGATCACATTCAACAGGCAGTCTGAAATGCCAACTGTTGCTTGATGAAAATTCAATAAATCAAATCATCCTGACTGTTATACGCCCGCCACAAACGTTCAAGCATGCTTGACAAGCCGCCTGCAACGTGTGTAGCAGACATAAAGCTGAGTTATTATCATCCTCAAATCAAACACAGAAAAAGACCACGGGAATTTCCTCTTTACATTTTGTTCTCGCTCAATCAGATCTCAGAAAAAGAAAAAGACCATGGGAATTTCCTCTTTACATTTTGTTCTCGCTCAATCAGATCTCAAATTCTCTCTCTCTCTCTTTTTTTTTTTGACTGAAGTCTACATTGCATTAAACCACTGAAAATAAAACTTAGTTATCTATCATTCTTTTTATCTCTATTTCAGAACTATTATTGAAAGACATGGAACAAACCATGCGATCAAACTCGGAACCAATCAGATTTCTGCAAAGTCTAGAGAATAATATTCTCTATCTACTACAACATGTACCTTCTGATGTATTGTTTGGAACTTCCTTGACAACAGCCTCTGTAACAGTAGCTGTACTGTAATTCTGTGGTCTGAATACAGATTTTAAGAGATTTCTAGAGAGGATGGAGGTCCTTAACATTTTCACTCAGCTTGAATAGGACATGGGGAAAGAGAATTTTCGGCTATGTATGACAAATACGTCTTCAATTTGGGATTCTGCAGAGAAAAACACAGGCGAAACAAATAAATCTGTGGTGGGTAATTAATTTAATTACCTATTCAAATTTCGAAACTTTCATCAAAAAATTCTTCCTTTTTCTTATGCCTTCTGATGATGAGTTTGTACATAGTGTTTTGCTTAGACTACTTTTACTCATAGGTAAGTAGTTTGGGGGAAAAATCAATTACATATATCCAAAATTCAGCCAAAGTGAACCCTTTTAAACGAAAAATTTTAAGTACATACTTACATCCCTTATATGATGTTCGGATCCATAGAGTTGATAGTCCCGTGGGTTAGGACCGACCTGACAGTATTTATAACCTGAAAACGGCTACTTTGTCTGTAGCGTATAATATCCCTAGTAGCGCGGTCAAACTTTACTTGGCGGGGCGAAGCGCTTCCGCACTATATTTATAAATGAAAAATGCACTCTAAATTTTCCTCAGAGGGCAGTTCTCTAAGAATATTTTCTAGCATTCTCTTGTTGAATTGCCAACCTTGTTCTTTTATTATTAAAGAATTGTGTGCATGTTGCAAATGTCGGGATCTTTGATCATTAGGCCATTTTTCCTCTCGCATCCCAATATTTCCCTACAATGTCATTGTTGGCTTCCAAGGCAGGACAGAAGTTCAAGTGTGAGTCTGAATAGTTTATAGGAGAGTCTTTGATATTGATTTTACTGACTAACTTCTTTGTTTCCCAGGTCGTCATAATTCTGCAGCTCATGTGATTATATTGGAACATGTTCTCCTGTTCTCTACTCTACAAGACCTCGTGGTTCTAGTACCTACCTATTACATGGCGTATCTTTGAGAGGTGAATCTACTTCGGCTGCAGTTTATTGTAAAAACCGACGACTGTTAAAAGTTGTATCGAAAAAATCAGATTTGATAACTTACTAGTACCAGTACTGCTTGAATTCAATTGACATTCATGCTATGGGTCACACGGCCTTACCTGAAATGAGACGAAAAATCGAAAATTAATAAAATGTAAGTCATCCACTCAAGTAACCAACACAATAATCCACTAACTTTGTCCACCACCTATCGACAAAATATTATGTGAAATGTAACATATCCACTAACTTAGTCCAACAACTGAGCAACAATAAAAGGAACTCAATATTTCCCATCAAGATAATGGAGGGAAAATGAAATGCATTTCTGTATGATTTCTCATACTCGTTTACCCATTCTCATATATCGAACTCGTATAGATTCTATACAAAGAATTCAAAGCTAACGGAAAAAGCGTTCAGTTATACCCGTTTGAAATCCTGTATAGGGTAGGTACCTATAGGCTGTGTGTGGGAAAAGTTTAATGACCGTTTGGAATTTCATTTTTCGAATTTAAGAGCTTTTTTTGCAGTGGGTCAAAAACAAATGAAGCCCACTGAATTAGCGATAAAAAGTGCTTTGAAAAATAAATTAAATCAAGATCCGTTCATTTTCATGTAGGAAATCCGTTCATTTTCATGTAGGAAAAACATACAAGAACCTATCTTATTAATGGCTTTATTTTAAGTGGCAGGGTTCTCCTAGAGTAGACCATACAAACTCTGATTTTTCTTTCAATGATTCAATGTGAAGCTTTTGGATATTTCACTTTAGAATAAAAATTGGGGGAAAAAATGTATCACAGAACTTCTAGTCTGGGATTTATTTTTCATTTTCTACTCACGTCTTTTACTATCAGTCTTTACGAGCACGATCGCTGAAACACCCTGACTTTTTTGCTTTCTATTATCACATAAAACCTATACACAATAACTCTCACACCATACCTACGTATAGGCATACGAGGAAATGTACCTTGCCTGAATGTAACCTGGACGGAGGGGGAGGGGTAGGAAATGGAAAAAGAGGAAGATTCAGGAGAAAGAGGAGGGAGAGAAGGAACAGGAGGAGGAATAGACGGAAAAAGGGAAGAGGGAAAGAAGAAGGAGGAGAAGGAATAGAAAGAGAATGAGAGGAAAAGAAAAAGGAAAGAAGCAGAAAGAGACGAATAAGGGAGGAGGAAAAGAACGAGGAGCAGAAGGAAATGAAGAAATGGACGAAAAGAAAGAAGGGAGGGAAAAAGGGGACATCGGAGGATAAGAACGAAGAAGAGAAGAAGGGAAACGACGAAAAAGGAAAGAAGGAGGAAGAGAAGAAGTTAAAGAAGAAGGAGGAGGGGAGGAATATTGAGAGGAGAAAAGGAGGAGAGACAGGACGTTGAGAGGAGGAAGAGGAAAATAAGGGAGAAGAGGAGAGATAGGAGATAGGGGAAGGAGGAAAGAGGAAAAATATAAACGTTAAAGCTAAAGAGTGCCTATAGGAACGTGACATTCGGAAGTCCTTCTTCTTCCTTCATTGCTTAAGATAGCGTTCCATACCACCTAACCTCAGCGCAACACACGGAATTTTTCCGATTGGGTTCTGAGGCTTGAGGAGTATACATTGATTTTAAGCAAGGTGGAAGATGGCAAACTCATAGAATATAAAAGAATACTTACAGAATACTTCCTTTTTGACGAATAGTAATACTATAGGTAATATTTGAAGGAAACAGGAAAAAAATGCTAACCTATATACAGTCAAACCTGGATATAAGAGAATCCAGGGGACCGACCTTTTTCTCTCTTATATCCAGGTTTCCACTAAATCCAGTTTCTCTTATGATGTGACTTTTGGACAAATTCTCTTACATAGAGGTCCGAAGTAAGCGGATTCTCTTATATATAGGTACGAGGTAAATAATTCTCTTATATAGAGGTCCGAGGTAGAGAATTCTCTTATATAGAGGTCCAAGGTAGAGAATTCTCTTATATAGAGGTCCGAGGTAGAGAATTCTCTTATATAGAGGTACGAGGTAGAGAATTCTCTTATATAGAGGTCCGAGGTAGATAATTCTCTTATATAGAGGTACGAGGTAAATAATTCTCTTATATAGAGGTACGAGGTAGATAATTCTCTTATATAGAGGTACGAGGTAAATAATTCTCTTATATAGAGGTCCGAGGTAGAGAATTCTCTTATATAGAGGTAAATCGATTACCTTGGGCCAGAAAAAAATTCTCTTATATCGAGGTTTTTTCTTATATCCAGGTTTCCCTTATAATATGTATTTTTTCTCTTATATCCAGGTTTTTGGCTCAAAAATGAAGGGCCCAGAAAATTTTCTCTTATATCCAGGTTCGACTGTATCTGATACGAGGAGGCTCGTTTCTATTGTTGGAAAATTTTAGGCTTTCCGACAATTTCCTTTACGATTTTAACCTAACCTGTATTATTTCCAGATGGGAGTTATCCGGTAAGGAAGTGGGTAAACCTGTAGTACGTGCTATCTCCTCCAACCTCACCCTACTTACTGAAGAATTAGAATCTTGTACGCATGCGCACAACGGAGAGAAGATATGTCGTATTCTAACCAATACGCTAGGCCAGATGACAACGCATGTGCAGTTGGATCAGTATTTGAAGATAGCACGCGCCATTATATGTTTCTTCTTTACGCTACTCTACCAGGAAAAAGGTAAATTGTGTGTCCAGTTTTCAGTAATTTGTACCTAGTTTACAAGCGAAAAAGCCATTTTCCCACCCAAATAAATAAAAATAAATCAGCTTCGGAGTTCGCTATGAATAAACCAGCTTACCAATTGGCAATTGGCCTCATGAGGTTTAATCTTCCCTGAAATTCAAGCACAAAGTCGGAAATAATTCCATTCCAACGATAATTGAACTTAGGTCTCTAGCCTACAAACCTAGTGTGATAATGATTACCATATTCCTAGTTTGATCTCCTCTTCTCGTCCATCATTCAATCTACCCTCTAACCAGCCATCCAGGGAGCTTGGAGGGTTCTGCGTTGGACTTGTAAATGCTATATCGTGAGTTCGATTCTCGCCTGAGGAGAGTATTATCCTAAACAATCTGTTCTCTTCTCTTCAGATGTGAAAACTCAGGTGGTAGTGTGCTGTGCTCTGCGTCAGCTTCTCTCCACTGTATGTGCTTCCTCTACACCAGCCCGTACTCTAGCATTGCGAGAACTAATATCCTCTGCCCTACTGACACCTCATGCTAAGCTGTTTGGAGCCAAGGAGAAAGACATAGGGCAGAACCCTGATGAGCCGAGTCTGTTGGAAGAAAATATGAAACAGGTAAAGTTCTACTCGTGTAGTAGTTGAAAAAAGAGTTACACATAACTTAGAGGACGTTGAGAGGAGGAAGAGGAAAATAAGGGAGAAGAGGAGAGATAGGGGAAGGAGGAAAGAGGAAAAATATAAACGTTAAAGCTAAAGAGTGCCTATAGGAACGTGACATTCGGAAGTCCTAGTACCCCATTTCTTCTTAGCACCCCATATAGGCCCCCCTTCCTCTATTATTATTGTTCTTATAATATGAAGTATAGGCATTCATTATACAGGGTGCGGTAAGATCTAGTAAAGAAGAACGGTCTTATCTTGTTACTTTTCTTTGACGTGTGTAGGTATAATAAGGAAAGTATGTTTGTATTACGTACTTTTTCATTAAATGAAACCCTTATCTCTCCGTAAAACTGCATCCCTTCCTTGGACGCCGGAGGTAGCGGGTTCAAATAATCACGATGGGGGATGGGGTCAATTTTCGGCTCTGTGATTGGAGTGCACTCAGGCACTCACCCTCTTGTACCTAATGTTGTAATACCCATTTTTGTAAAGAGGCTCTCTGCTACCACAAATAATTTTCACTCCACACTCTGCAAAAGCCACCCTGTAAATATTTTGCTTTTATTTTCCCTCTCACCCAGAGAGAGAGGTCTGAGTGAGGGGAGGCATACGTGTTTTTCCTCCGGGTAAGATGCCATGCACAACACGTAACGCTCAGCCTATGTCTTAACCCCTGGTTTATGTTTTACCCCAAAGAGGTTTGACAGAGGGAACTGTAACTGCTATGGTCTTATCGTCCCGAAATCGAAGAGAGAAGGAAGACAGGATAGGAGAAAGCCAGCCGTTCCGAGAACGAATATTATCCCATCAGGATAAAATCCGCCCCGGGCGGGAATCGAACCCGCGGCCTACCGCTTACAAGGCAGACGCACTACCAACTAAGCTAAGTAGGCTGGCAAACTTAATATTCTTAATAATGTTCTCATACCTACAAAAAAAAGGTAATTATGCAGAAGTCACGTCCGTGGAAAAGAACAGCTCCTTTTTTGTATTTAACCTAACCCTAAATTCAAATTGTACATATACAAAATTGAAAATACCATAATGGAAATCAAAAATGCTTGAAAAACTGAAGAAGATCATCCACATACTTGAAGCATGTAGACGAATGCAAAATCGTCGAATTTAAAAACTAGAATTCACTTCCCTACCTCGGTGGTGTAGTGGTCAAGACGCTCGCCTAGTAAACAGGAGGGCGTGGGTTCAATCCCAGCCGAGGTATGGAATTTTATCCTCAATATAATTTGAGAATTTGACCACAAAGTAGCCTACTGCTGGAGTAAAGGGACTTTTCAGTCCTATGCGAGCAGTATAAATAAGCACTATTATTATTATTATTCTAAGCCTACTGCTGGAGTAAAGGGACTTATCAGTCCTATGCGAGCAGTATAAATAAGCACTATTATTATTATATAGGTATACTGCTGGAGTAAAGGGACTTTTCAGTCCTATGCGAGCAGTATAAATAAGCACTATTATTTTATTTTCCCTCGTTCAATTATTTTTAGAAATTACACCACTTCGTACTTCTGGTCACACAACGACATCTGATATGAAAGTTCAAGTTCAATCGAAATAATAATAAAAATAATAATAGGTAATAATATAATAATAAGATATTTTGCATATATTACCTATATATACGTTTATATTTTCATAACACTGGTCTGTGCTCTATTAAAGTCTAACATTTGCAATTAACTCAACAAACTTTCGAACTAAACTTTGGAAAATATTTGAGGAGCTTCAGACAAGTAGGTATACCTTCTAAAAAAAAGTTCAATTTTTATATCCGTTCCAACTTTTTTTTTCGTGTTGGATAAATTAATAAATACCTATTTCAAGTTACATTTTTTTATCTTTTTTTATTTTGAGAACTTTCCGAGTCCAAATGGTCGAATTTAACTTTATACATTTTAACCCTTTGTCCCCTAGTCTCCTATTGGTTGATATTTTACTATGTAACTTGCTGTTCTATTTTTAGTCCGTCCTTCCTTTATTATTACTAATAATAAAAGGTATAGGGGACGGACTATTGTATTCGCTTCGGTGTCGTCTGTGGGAATCGAACCCTTGATCTAGCGTTTACAAGGCAGACGCGCTACCTTCCAAGCGAACTAACTTCATAGCTTTTATGTATTTCACCCCAAACTTTTTCCTTCAACTTCGACACTGGAAATAAAGAAAAACGCCTGAGAATTGACACATGATGTTGTGTGCTTATTATTATGATATTAAAACATCTCCGCTGCAGTAAATAGGTTAAATTTATTTATTTTCATACTTGCATTGTGTTTGTAAATAGAAATTTTCACAAATAGGTACATTCGACATTCGAGTGCTTTGGTACTTGGGAATATCGTATCTCTGTTCTTTTGTTCTCGTCTTCTACATAATTCTTCAAAGTTCTCTTGATCCTTGTCGAATCATATTGCAGATGGAATAAGTAGTCAAAATAGATGTTCTCTTGATCCTTGTTGAATCATATTGCAGAAGGAATGAGTAGTCGAAATATCAGGCACTCTGTCTAGATAAAGCTGTGAGTGTTTATAAGGTTTTCATATAAAATCTACTACCTACCTAATAGGTATTAAGTAATAAGTACATACTTCTATCACACAAGTTTATGATGTAGATAGAACACACAGTTTTGAATCAAGCGGGACTTTGAGGAACCGAATCATATTGCAGATGGAATAAGTAGTCAAAATAGACACTCTGTCCAGAACTCTCTGTCCAGAATAAAGCTGTGAGTGTTTATAAGATTTTCGTATAAAATCTACTACCTACCTAATAGGTATGAAGTAATAAGTACATACTTCTATCACACAAGTTTATGATGTAGATAGAACAGACAGTTTTGAATCAAGCGGGACTTTGAGGAACCTTATGAAAACAGTTTTTGGACTGAAACCATCCAAGCTAACGAGAGAAATTGTTTAACAACTAGGTCAGATCAAAAATCATACTGAAAACAATCGATCCCACAAAACTTCAAGAAGATTGCGAGAGAGAAATCAACCAAACTCGATAATCCTATGCAAGAGAATTTAGAAAATCGTGCCCTATCAATCAAACTCACAGAAGTAAAAACAGTTTACCAAACAATCAAACAAGAATCAAAACAATCTAACAAACAAGACTGCAGCAGTTGAAAATCTCAATGCACACTTGATACAGCACACCAGCACAATAATTATAAAATATGCTAAAAAATCAGTACATATAATTATTTTATACAGGGTAGGTCAGTAATAAAGTATTGTTTCAGAAAACTACCTATAGGTACTTAGTAGAGAAGTAGGGTACCTAATACATATTTGAAACGGTTTCATGGTGTAAGCTGCAATGGAGAAATGTCAACATTTCTTTTGGCCAGTTTTGGCGCCCTCATTTCTAAAAGAATCATTGTTTTCAAAAGAACAGTGGAAAAAAAAAAAACAATTTCAGTGTAAGCTTGATTCTACATGTTCGGTGTCGTTCAACATTTAATCCACCAATTTCAGTCGTGTGTGTCCACCCAGTAAGTTACAAGCTTTGTTTTTTTCGTGCTTTGCTATCATCATGGGTGTCTGTAGTGCAATTTTCTCATAACCATCAGTCAGGCTTACCTGACTGTTTATCAGACAACCAGTACAATGAGGATCTAATAATGCGTTGGTTTATAGTAATCTCGAGTTAAACAGACCAGAGTTGCACACCACATGGTTAAACCACCACTTTGGTTAACATTGATTTACAAGAAAAAAACAATAATAAAGAAACAAACATAATAGGTAATAATTATGCAAAGATCCTTTTATTTCAAACAGATTTTCGGACAAACGAACAGATTTTCAGACTCTCTTTCATCTGTCACTCTCCCTCCCTCTCTATCCATATTTCTTGTATATTTCTGACAGGAAATCATTAGAAGATGAGAAAATACTTCCCATACAGAAATGTCGAAAGATAAGTGGAGGGAGAGAGAAAGAGAGAGAGAGAGAGAGTGGGGTGACAGATGAGAGAGAAAGATGGATAAAGAAGGGGGGGTATAGGGGGAGAATAAAAGGTCAAAAACAAGCTGGGCCCGTCCCTCCGGGAATTATTTAGCCCGTAGTTTATTCGATCAGTACCTATGTACCTACCTACCTACCTAATTTCTTTAATATTCAGTTTATCATTATTGTTACTTTTGATTTTACTTTCATGTAATGATTTAAAATCAAGACTAGAGCCCGTTCTGACCGTTCTCCCTTTATTCCTTTAGGTCACTCATCCATTTATTGGCCTTGCTCGGCGTAGCTTAACATAGATGACGCTAAAACCGGTCTTAAATTAACGACTGAAGTGTTCTTATCTTGAAACTTACTCGCTTTGATTTCATAGGTCGTCGCGACAAGTTTCAAGATCAGAGCTCATTTGTGTGAGAAAATGTGAAAAAAAAATCCACCAAAAACGATTTTTTTGGCTTTATAGTTTTCTGGACAAAATTTGCACCACCGTGTTCCTGATAAAAAGACCTTTAATTTGATATATAGGTCGACCAGGTTTGGATAAGTCCTTCTATGAGAACAGACAGACAGAGAACACCGAAGCGAATACAATAGCCCGTCCCTTATACCTTTTTTTATTACTATCGTAATAATAAAGGAAGGACGGACTAAAAAGGGAAAAGGCACATAGAAGTTTAGAGAGAGAGAGAGAGAGAGAGAGGGGGGGGAGGAGGAGAGGATAAATAAGGGGAAATTTCGGAACTTTTAGGGACAGAGAGAAAGAGGGAGGGGGAAGAGCGAAATATTTTCGATCTTTTTTTTTCTTTTCTCGGAATAAAATATATATACTTTATTGGCAAAGAATGGGGAAATTCTTTGTTGGCCTTTTTGTATCGGGATGGCCTTTGTGTAGTTTGGAAAGAAAAAAATCACTGGAAAATGTCAAGGAAAAATGAGGAGTGGGGAAAGAGTGGTAATTCCAAGAAGAAGGAGAATGAGAAGGAAGAAGAGAGAGAGAGAGAGAGAGAGGAAGAAGAAGAACGAGAAAATTAAGAAGAAAAAGGGAGAGTGTGTGTGTGAGAGAGAGAGAGGGAGGAGGAGAACAAAGAGGAAGAAGAAAGAGAGCGAGAGAGAGAGAAAGAGTGTGTGAGAGAGAGAGGAAGAAGAAAGAGATAGAAAACCATAAGTCGCGTGCAGAAAATGTTTTGTCGCGGCATTTTTTTTTTTTTTTATACAATAATATTATTGACCTTTGTATTTTGATTGACTTCGTAATGATAGTCCTCCATATTTGATAACTTGATTACCAATAATTTACCTTTGTCGGTGGGTGCATTTCACAAGGAGATATTTATAAACCGTGGGATCGTATTTCACAGTACCAGGTTTGAGTCCCCCAATCAGTAGATAATATCTTCGTTCGGAAATAGCTTGTAAATGTGGAAAAGTGTCCAATTTCAAGACCAGCCTTGTTGCCTTGGAGGGTAACCTTGTAAGCGCTAGGTCGCGGGTTCGATTCCGCCCCGGGTGGATTTTATCTTAAACAGATAAGGTTTGTTCTCGGAACGGCTGGCTTTCTCCTATCCTGTCTTCCTTCTCTCTTCCCTTTCGGGACGATAAGACCACAGCAGTTACAGCAAATAGGTAGTTTTTTTTCTTTTTCCAAAAAATAATAAATTGTGCTTATAATATGGAGAATTGGATATGAAGGATGGGATGGAAATGGAAATGGACAGTTTCTTTACATTCACACGGACAACCCTATGATCATTTTCTGCATATTTAGAGATATATTAAAAAGAACTTTAAGCCTCTTACATGAAATGATTCTCACCCCCTATATCAAATAAGATAGCTTGCCTCCTCCTAACTCTAACTTGGCGGAACAATATACAGGGTGTTTGGAAAAAAATGTGCATATAATTTCACTAGACGTTCTCTATGGACTATTTTAAGGGTGTATTAGAAAATAAATTCCAAAAATGTGTCCTAGTGACCGCTCGCTCTGAGATTTCACTCATCCAACATTAATTGGAATGAATAGCAATAGAGAATAGGAGATAGAATAGAATAGCAATAGAGAATAGGAGATAGAATAGAATAGAATATACCTTGTTTATCCTGCCCGAATAGGACTGAGAAGTCCCTTTACCCCAGCAGTCTAAACAAGGTCTCGTATATTTGATGGGTTAAAGAATAACACATACAACATACAACTAACAATTCAGTAAAAAGACCTTGCTTAACTAGAAAAAAAGGTAAATGTAAATTAATAGGTGGTAGACTTTAAAGGCCACAAGGTGGCTGCTTAGGCATTAGTTCAATATGAAATGGGGGTTTGCAGTACAGGAACTGTGTTTCAAAACTCCCAATAAGGGTTTTGGCACTAATTCAATATCGAAAAAAGCTCCTACGTGGGTTTACGGCACTGAAGGTGTTAAATAGAAAATAGTTGTCCCTCCCCCTCTTTAAATGTTCTATAGAACTCCTGGGTGTAATGATATGCAAACTTTCGTATCCCCCTGTATATTAGTAGAGTGAGATGTCTGCAATGGACACTTTGTACGGGAGAGAGAGAGAAGGTAGATGAGATTTATTGGTTCTGGCAATATAAAGAGTATTAGAATATTTTCTATGTGATGAGAT
>NW_007378720.1:0-2759 GCF_000475195.1 Diaphorina citri
TACATAACTACACTGCCTACCTCCAGCATGGTGTGAAATCATAAACACATAGATAAGGTGTCAGATGGAGACTTTGAATATGGGCATACTAAAACCCATCAGCTATTAATCGGTTTTATTACAAACGATAGCTAAAGTATTGTTGCAATAAATTTGAATAACAATTTTTCAATCGTATCGTTGTAAAAGATTTAACGGTTGAATTTTCGAAAGAATTGACTAAACGGTTAGAGATATTGTAAAATTGTAAATTTAATGTTACAACAGAACACCCAAATAAGCACCATTCAAGGTTGCATACTTTTTAAAATTTTCTAGGGGGGGGAGCTGCCCCCCCCCTTCCTACACCCATGCCTCGTATAATGATTGATATGACAACCTATTTTTAGGGGCATACTTCAGAATTTCTTTATTTCTATGTATATCTCGTGTTTCTGCTCTTTAATTTATGATCACTTGAGAAAATTTATTATTTTTGCAGTCAATTTTAACTCATACGTCTGAACCCCGTTAAAAACTGAGTATAAAAACAATGTCTAACCATTATCCGCCACCAGTAAAGTACAAGTCTGTTTAGGGTGAATAATTAGAGTTTTCTGAGGGATGACATCTAGTATTCAACGATTAGTACTAGAGAAGAAAGCCATCATGTTGATACAGGCAGTTTTCCTTCTATGCGGTGTTGCATCTTGTCTGTGTCTGCCAAGCTTAACGGATAGGATTACAGATCAAGTTGTTGCGAGAGTTGACACCCTGGCCATTGAAGGCAGTCTGACGTTTGATAACGAGAACATTTTAGAGACATTCAAAGCATTCATCGTAAAGCGTGGAAGACAATATGCAAACGATGAGGAGATCAAGGAACGGTTTGAATATTTCAAGCAGGACGGACATAAGAAGCACGAAAGATACGGTACCAGTGAATTCAGTGACCGCTCGCCAGAGGAAATTCTATGTAAAACCGGGTTCAAATGGTCGGAACGGACTTATGAGAGAATAGTAGCTGATAGGGAGAAAGTGGAAAAGATGCTGATGGAAGTAGAAAAGGATGGCCCAGTTCCAGATGCTTGGGATTGGAGAAAAAAGAATGTTACTGGACCGGCGGGTGATCAAGCAGCCTGTGGATCTTGTTGGGCGTTTTCAATTGCGGGTAAGTTTTCAAACTACCTATTACAATATCTGTAATATAATTGAATTAGTTCTTCAACTTGTTTGTCGTTTTAGCACAGATAATCATCAATTTAGTCAATTATTTATGGATTTATTATATTAGCAATCAATTTTATTTGTATTGTTTTGTACAAAGCTTATAATGGTACCTGAGATCAATCAATGTCATTTCTCATTTTTTAAAAAATTGTACATGGTATCTTAAGGCTAAAAATTGAGAAATCACATTGATCAATTTTGTTTATTAATTTTCCCAGGAATGTTGGAGGGTCAATATGCCATCAAGACCGGAAAACTGGTCGAGTTCTCTAAATCTCAGCTGGTAGAATGTGCCAAACAGTGTAGCGGATGCGACGGCTGTTTTTTCGAACCATCTATTGAATACACTCACCAAGCAGGACTGGAGTCTGAAAAGGACTATCCTTATAAAAATGCAAACGGAGAAAAATTCAAATGTGCATATGATAAGTCCAAAGTCAAACTATTCACAGGGAAAGACTTCCTGCATTTCAACGGATCGGAAACAATGAAGAAAATTTTGTACAAATATGGACCGTTATCAGTGCTTCTAAATTCGGATTTGATACATGATTATAATGGAACTCCGATTAGGAAAAACGATGAAACCTGTTCGCCTTATGATTTAGGCCATGCTGTGCTACTAGTAGGATACGGCAAGCAGGATAATATTCCGTATTGGCTCGTACGGAATAGTTGGGGACCCATAGGACCAGATGAAGGATTTTTCAAGATAGAGCGTGGCAACAACGCTTGCGGTATTGAACAAATAGCGGGTTATGCTACAATTGATGTTGTGTGAGTTCCTTGTCAAACTGAGGGAGGAGAAACTGTGATGAATCTACGTATGTAAACAAGAAATACTGGAACACTATCGTTGTAACCATAAGTGTAACATGGTTTTTGCCTTTCGATGACTTGTAGGTAATTTTGTGTCTTGATGTTTGGTTTTCATTGGTTTAATGATTTGAAATAAAGCAATACCTAAATTAGGTACATAGCATAGAAAAGTACAACTCATTTGATCTTATTCAAAGCAAAGGGTCTTGCTGGGGTTACTTTGCTCTAATCATGTAATTTCAGCCCCGGATTAAGGCCTGTTCAACCTATTTCCGCGAACAGGGCGGCGCGCTGCGGGGGGACGGCTTGGCCGCCGCCCCCCTTTTTTATTCTGTATCGTCAATGTCAAGGGAGACAGTTTTGGAGAATTTTTTTCTCTTTTTTTTTTTTTTTAACTCATTACTATAATTGCTCATTGATTGTTTGACTTTAATCATGCCAACCATTGGAGAGACCAATCCAAGATAGACCTCAATACGTCAAGGTCTCTCCTCATAGATGGTAGACGCTCCCCAATTCCAAAATCACCCAGCCCAAAAGCTTGGTTCTCGCAGTGACGAGTCCTATGTATGATTTAGGGTGTGAGGACCTGAGGATCCGCCCTCCACCCCCAGACTATCGCGCACAGGACCACAATGATATACATGAGGTACTCCGCACAAGAGCCCGAACCTGAAGAGCAGATAGCACAGGTCCAATTCGCAAAGGAACTTAAAAAAAAAGGGGAGCAG
>NW_007378720.1:4599-16380 GCF_000475195.1 Diaphorina citri
AACTTTTTTTTTTTTTGGCGGGCGGCGGGGGGGGCGGGGGGGAGTTTTTAAAAATAAAAAAATTTATTATTGGAGGGGAGGTTCGGAGAGGGGGGTCTGTGTTCTCCAACCACCCGGATTACGAAAATGGTGGTGCAAATTTTGTCCAGAAAACCTTAAAGCCAAAAAACCAAAAAAACTGGTTTTTGGAGGATTTTTTCACATTTTCTTACATAAATGAGCTCTGATCTCGAAATTTGTCGCGACGACCTGTGAACTCAAAGCGAGAAAGTTTTAGATAACACTTCAGTCGATCATTTAAGACCGGTTTTAGCGTCATCTATGTTAAGCTACGCCGAGCAAGGCCAATAAATGGATGGGTGACTTGAACATTATATTGGGAATAAAGGGAGAACGGGCTCTAGTCTTGATTTTAAATCATTACATGAAAGTAAAATCAAAAAATCAAATCAAGAATAATAATAAACTGAATATTAAACAAATTAGGTAGGTACATAGGTACTGATTTTCTCTAATCACGATCGAATAAACAACGGGCTAAAAAATTCCCGGAGGGACGGACCCAGCTTGTTTTCATTTCTTTAGTACTAAATTTTACATGCAGTTTACAAAATTGCAAAAAATAAAGTAAAATACCCACTAATCAGCACTAAACTAAACAAAAGAGTTTTTGCAACCAAAATTAGCGTCCCGTTAACTGAATTCTTTAACGTTATTTGATGAAATACGGTACAGGGATACGCTACCATACCCGGCACGAGTTACAAAATGATGTTGTAAGTAGGTACATCTGACCTAATAAAAGTAGTAATAAATCAGTATATTGGCCAAAACATACATAAATACAAAATTATGTAGATACAAGACGACGAAAACTATAAAAATACATATTTTGGTAAGAATAACTCCAACAGGATGTAGGTAAATGAGAAGGAAGACAAATAGTGAGGAGAAAGAAAGATGCAAAGGATTGGCCAAAACATACATAAATACAAAATTATGTAGATACAAGACGACGAAAACTATAAATACATATTTTGGTAAGAATAACTCCAACAGGATGTAGGTAAATGAGAAGGAAGACAAATAGTGAGGAGAAAGAAAGATGCAAAGGAAAAGAGATAAGGATTGTGAGGAAAGCAGGAAAGAATAGAAAATAGAAACAGAAAAAAAGAGAAGGCACGAGAGGAAAGAAGAATGAAAGGGAGAGCGAATAATCAAGTATAGAGGATGGAAAAAAATGAGTGAAAAATATAGAGAGAAAATAAACATGTGTTATATTTGAAATAATATTTTTGCAATATGACATGGTGATATTAATCACAGTTCTTTTTTGCCACCACATTTCCTTCTACATATGTATCTCTTTCTCATTCATTCCATATCCACAACCCATTCTACTGCAGTAAAAGTTTGAGAGAGAGAGAGAGAGAGAGAGAGAGAGAGAGAGAGAGAGAGAGAGAGAGAGAGAGAGAGAGAGAGAGAGAGAGAGAGAGAGAGGGGGAAGAGAGAGAGAGAGAGAGAGAGAGAGAGAGAGAGAGAGAGAGAGAGAGAGATGGTGGCACAAGTCAATTTGGAAAAAAAAGTTCTTGTTTATGTTTAGTAATACATATGTGTGTTTATGTTTAGTATGTATGTCTTGTTGAAAAGGAAACAGTTGCACGAAGTTCTAAATACGCTATGATTTATTGTCGCCGAACAGCGGAAATAATATTAATAATAATGTATGTATCGAGGTTACAATAGAATTGTCATCCTTATCTGCAGCCATGAAACAGCAGCTTAAATAATAATAAAATCCTTGGTTCTTGTTATGTGATACGTAAGCACAGCTTTAACCTATAACAATGAAGCACTATGTGACTTGTGACATATGATGGAAGGTGCCGTCAGTTGGTCACACATCCAGATATCTGGATGTTTAACCTATAACAATGAAGCACTATGTGACTTGTGACATATGATGGAAGGTGCCGTCAGTTGGTCACACATCCAGATATCTGGATGTGAAATAATGCATGATGCTCTCTAACGATGATTTGTATGACGAGGGAATTCGGTAATCTTTCCCTACATTTCCTCGCAATCCCTCGAGAGTTAGGGCAGGGACACTGACGACAAATTTAATGCAGTTTTCAGCATTTCTTTTCCTCCTCCCTCGTGTGTCCATTACAGAACGTTCTGGAAGACTATTGTCCCTACTCTTTTTCATGGAACAATGTAATGAAGGACACTTTTCATTGTCAAATGAAAAAGAACACATTTGTCCGGTTTACGTTTTTGTCTCATTTGATTGGACACGACTGCACGAGTGTAGCAGATTTTTTTCTCTTAGTTTTAAGAAGAATCACAGTATATGTTTTTCCACGAAAAAGAGAAAAGACTGATACATATGTACCTAGACTAGAACATTATTTTGCTACCAGCGTACCAGCTTACCGCGACTTGGGTAGGTACTTAGCCACGTGAAGAGGATTAAGGAGCTAAAATAGACGAAAAAGAACTCAAATAAAAATGTCCAATATTTACGTCACAGAATTTGTCATTGGTACATAGACATAGGGATTTAGGGAATCTCAGACCTTCGACAGAAAAAAAGGGTGACATTCAAATTTGGTAGCCTTGAGCTCTTAAGCTAAGCGCTGAGCTCTTAAAAGCATAGACTTGAACCTTTGAAGAGATCTTTTTACCTTAACTAAGCGCTGAGCTTTTAAAAGCATGGACTTGAACCTTTGAAGAGATCTTTTTACCTTAACTGTGGAACAAAAGTCTCCGACAGAACAACAAAAAACAGAGGGAAATAACTGAAAATTCGACCAACTGCTGTATGTACTCCGTACCTAATCTCAAGTAACAAATAAACAATCAGACATTCTATCATTCACGCAAATTAATTAACCATTTCGTTAGATTACAAAACACTATCTTTTTCGATAGTATTAATAAGTAGTGCTATTATTAATTAAATTCAAAATACAAAGGAACGACATAGCTGAGAAAAAAAGCCATTTATTTTCATTAAAAAAAGTTTATTGAAAAAAAAAACCCCTTATAATTAATTATGATAAAAAGAGACATTGTTGTCTGTCTTGAATCGAGAGCACTAATCTTCGTAAGTTTGTAAAAACTCGAGACAAAAAAGCTATTTGTCAATTTCACTTTGCTTATCCTGTTATCTACCTTTGTAAATAGGTAAATTTGTTAAATACACCACCCCTTTGGCAGTGACTTTGGTATAGATAGACCTACTTCAGATTGAATTCCAAGTCCCAGACAGAAGATTTATTATTTTTTTTTATTATTTGACGGGCATTTTATTTTAAAAGTAGTAAAGTTAAAGTGGTCACTAGTACTGCTAGTAGTGACATTTTCTTTCAATGTCTCACTGCCGATTCCCCTTGAACTTTACAATCAAATTCTGTTATTAGGAGATTTAAATAAACATTTGGTCCCTGACAGAAGGGAGAAAAACAGGTGACACAGTCTTCCAAGGATACAATCAATAATGTATACTGCTACTCTCAGGGACAACATAAAAAAAATAATGTTCGTTCTCGGAACGGCTGGCTTTTTCCTATCCTGTCTTCCGGTCGGGATGATAAGACCTTAGCAGTTACAGTCCCTCTATCAAACTTCTCACAAGATCATTATGGTGTTTGGTCACCTTTTCTTGGAAGTCTTTCGAATATTCGTTTCCTCATGTTCTCACCACTTCCGAAATATTCTCAGGCACACTTCAAGCTTTCACCCTATTAAAGTCTGACAATGAAGTGGCAAGTTGGCAGCCACCAAAAGGTTAGTGGTTTAGTTAAAATCTAACCCTGAGGGGTTTCAAAAGCAACATGTTGAAACAAAGTAACAAAAAATAATGAAATCTGCTCTTTGAATACACCAGTATTCCAACCTGACTTTTTTCCCTCCCTTCCGTCATCATCAGTGATGCCAACATTGTAATGTTTTGTTACACTTCAAGCTTTCACCCTATTAAAGTCTGACAATGAAGTGGCAAGTTGGCAGCCACCAAGAGGTCAGTGGTTTAGTTAAAATCTAACCCTGAGGGGTTTCAAAAGCAACATGTTGAAACAAAGTAACAAAAAATAATGAAATCTGCTCTTTGAATACACCAGTATTCCAACCTGACTTTTTTCCCTCCCTTCCGTCATCATCAGTGATGCCAACATTGTAATGTTTTGTTTACAAATGTGTCAGGTTAATCAGGTTATGCAGCGAAATGTTGCTCGGGTGAAGTATTTTTTAGTGAATTAACCCGTTCCTAGTGCAGACTCATTTCCATTCTGTGATACTTTATCCATATAATCGTCATAAAATCCAAATTGTAAAGAGGTTTCCGAATATACTTTGCGAAGACGAAGAAAAGTTCTTTTCGAATGAAATCAGAACCTGACTAAGGGTCCATTTTAGAAAAGGGTGGTGTAGTTTAAAAGTTAGAAAAAAAAACAACAAATTCGAAAGGAAAGTGCTTAATTTGCTTGTGAACAACAATAGCATACCTTTCTAGATGTCTATATCTGATAGATTTCAATTCTAGTCAGAAAATTTTATGAGGCATGTGCGGCAGAGAATCTCGTGGCAGCATTATCAACGTACAAGTAAAACTCAATTAGATGTGAGAACAGTGGGTGGCCCAACGTCAAAAAAGCTGCATTTCGTCAGGAAAGCACCAAATTTGGCATGGACCTTCATTTGGACCATATAAAACTTTAATGAAACTCGGTTTTATCAGTGTACCCTGTACACTGCTCTGTGTTAATTTTATGTACCTACGAGTTTCGTAAAACACGTTTCATGAGACGCGGCAGACGCGTTTCACTAGACTGCATTGCTCCTAAATCTCAACTGCCCGTTGCAGTTTGAGAATTTTTCATCAGACGATAGAAGTTCAAAGAATGTACCTACGAGTTTCGTAAAACACGTTTCATGAGACGCGTTTCACTAGACTGCATTGCTCCTAAATCTCAACTGCCCGTTGCAGTTTGAGAATTTTTCATCAGACGATAGAAGTTCAAAGGATTCCTTTAGGTCGCGTCGCGTCTTCAAATTCCTCAAAATGAGAAAGCAAAGTAAACTTTATAATATATCTATTTGAGCAAAATCTCTTCTAAGATTTCAAAACGAGTAGTTTGCATACTCATATGTTGGAATGATAATATTGTGATAATAATAAAATATGTGTACATTATAAATACGAATATGCTAACTTCTATAATTTATTTTTTGCCCCACTATGTTGAATTCCCCTCCTTTTTAGCCCGTCCTTCCTTTATTACTATAGTAATAAAAAAAGGTATAAGGGACGGGCTATTGTATTCGCTTCGGTGTCGTCTGTCTGTCGGTCTTTTGAAATTTGTCGCGACGACCTATGAACTCAAAGCGAGAAAGTTTTAAATAACACTTCAGTCGTTAATTTAAGACCGGTTTTAGCGTCACCTATGTTAAGCTACGCAGAGCAAGGCCAATAAATGGATGGGTGACTTCAACATTATATTGGGAATAAAGGGAGAACGGGCTCTAGTCTCGATTTTAAATCATTACATGAAAGTAAAATCAAAAAATCAACCATTCCTATAGGATAAGGAAGAAAAACATGAAAAATTCACCACCGAAAAAAGTAGATCTCACTGTGAAAAATTACAAGAGGAATCCCCACATGTAAGAAAATAATTAGAGCTAATTTGCAAACTTGATTTGGACAGTTTAGAAATTATTTATCAAAATTGAGAGAAATTCATTTCACATTTAGTAAAAAAAAACAACACACTTTAAAAAGATAAAAGATTGATGAGATAAAATTTAATTTAATTTTCGATTACATTTAAACACACAGTCACTCACAGACATTCGACATAAGTAGGTACGATGACAGATCAAGTTGTTTCGAGAGTTGATGCCCTGGCAGCTGAAGGCAGTCTGACATATGATAACGAGAACATTTTAGAGACGTTCAAAGCATTCATCGTAAAGCGTGGAAGACAATATGCAAACGATGAGGAGATCAAGGAACGGTTTGAATATTTCAAGCAGGACGGACATAAGAAGCACGAAAGATACGGTACCAGTGAATTCAGTGACCGCTCGCCAGAGGAAATTCTATGTAAAACAGGGTTCAAATGGTCGGAACGGGATGGTGAGAGAATAGTAGCTGATAGAGAGAAAGTGGAGAAGATGCTGATGGAAATAGACAACGATAATAATGCTGCAGGACCGCCGCACAGTGATGATGAGAGAATAGTAGCTGATAGAGAGAAAGTGGAGAAGATGCTGATGGAAATAGACAACGATAATAATGCTGCAGGACCGCCGCACAGTGGGGCAGAATGAAGAAACTAAGTATACTCGTAGTTTCGCTATAACTGAAGTAATAGAAAGTAAAAAAGTTTAAAATGTCGGTTTTTTATTTAATTTTTTATATAATATAATTATGTAGAAAACAATATTCCTGACATTTTGGTACCACAATGACCAATCCCGTCTTCAGTGACTTCTTGTAAAGTTACAAGCGCACTGCATCTGGATGTGAAATAATGCATGATGCTCTCTAACGATGATTTGTATGACGAGGGAATTCGGTAATCTTTCCCTACATTTCCTCGCAATCCCTCGAGAGTTAGGGCAGGGACGCTGACGACAAAATAATATAGTGCAGTTTTCAGCATTTCTTTTCCTCCTCCCTCGTGTGTCCATTACAGAACGTTCTGGAAGACTATTGTCCCTACTTTTTTTCATGGAACAATGTAATGAAAGACACTTTTCATTGTCAAATGAAAAAGAACACATTTGTCCGGTTTACGTTTTTGTCTCATTTGATTGGACACGACTGCACGAGTGTAGGATTAGGTACCAGTAGCGTTGTAGCATTTAAATGTTTAATTAAATCGTAAATCTATTTATTGAGGACCGAGGTACTTACTCGTATACATACATAGCAATTGTTTTCTTCTTGTTCTTCTTCTTCTTTTTATTATGAAAATATTCATCATGAAATCTCAACAGTATTGTAAAATAAATCACAATGAAAAAACCAAAGGCATTTAATTGCAGACAAGATGCAAAGAGAGCTCTAACGGCTCTAAGAGTACCTGACATAAATTTTCAAGTTGAATTTGAAAAGATAAGTGAAGAGGTAAATTTTAAAAGAATACCGTTTTGAGAACCCGAGAATGAGTCTTTAGGGAAGATTTCAACTTGAGGTGAAGATTATTGCTCTTGATGTTTGATAATTTCGACAGTGGCGGATTATAATATAGGTGACGTCGCGTCCAGCGTCCGTCGCGTCGGGGAGAAAGAAAAGGGGGACGGGAATCGTCGATCATTGTCATCAGACGTCATATGGCCCCAGACCTCCTTCGATATATTGTTATTTTATAAATAATTTATTTTATATTTGAAGTTATGCTGAAAACAAACTGGTGATGTGAACAATAAAATTGAACATCAGACGTCATCTTTGGAAAAAATTTCAAGGGTGGTGCAATGATTCAAACTATGTACCTACAGGAGACACCACTGCATTTATTCATAAAATGTAATTGCAATAAAAATAACTCGATAAAAATCTCTCCTCCATTAATCATTTTTTGGCAGTTATCTATAAATACAATATACTTTTAAAAATCTCTTGGATTAGGGTATAGAAGTCCCCTTTTCAGGCGATTTAGCCTCTACGAGGCTGTATTTTCTGATTTATCAATTGACTCATTTATAAGCGGTAAGCACATATAGTGCGATAATAATTTGTATATGTGGAGGCCGGCAAATAGTAAACCAACTTTGTGAAATTTGATTCGTTAACAATGTTAACATACAATTTGATTTCCATGACTGAGACTATGTTTGATTTTATTCCCAGTTAAGTTTAGAATGACAAATGCCGTTAATTAAAAGTGTACGGTTTCATGTCTCAGACGTATGTAAGTATTGAAAATAAAGCCATCATTCCTCGCCAACTTTTGGCTCACAAAAACTTTCATCCAGGTACATATGGAATGTCTACATCTAAACTCAGCGCCTTTCATCCAGGTACATATGGAATGTCTACATCTAAACTCAGCGCAGCTGCAAAACTCCGATATTAAGTTTTTATTCATTTGTAACTTCGAACATGACATAATGAAGAAGAAACAGAAGACGAAGGAGAAGAAGAAGAGAAGGAGAAGGAGGAAGAGGAGGAGAAGGAGAAGGAGGAAGAGGAGGAGAAGGATAAGTAGAAGAAGCTAGTGTTGAGACAAGATGAACGCAGGAGGAAATGGAAATTAATAAATCGCAGCGCAGCTGCAAAACTCCGATATTAAGTTTTTATTCATTTGTAACTTCGAACATGACATAATGAAGAAGAAGAAACAGAAGACGAAGGAGAAGAAGAAGAGAAGGAGGAAGAGGAGGAGAAGGATAAGTAGAAGAAGCTAGTGTTGAGACAAGATGAACGCAGGAGGAAATGGAAATTAATAAATCAGAGAAAGAGGAAGAGGAGGAGAAGGATAAGTAGAAGAAGCTAGTGTTGAGACAAGATGAACGCAGGAGGAAATGGAAATTAATAAATCTCTTCCCTCTCGACTCCCCTGCAAACTTGGTTCATTTATATCTCCGTTTTAAAACAAACTCTTCCTTCAATCTGCTTTCCTCTCATTTCTCTTTTCTCATTGAAACGGTTTGTCCTCAGTTGAAAATCCCTCCTCCTCCCTAAGACCAAGAGACGTGGCTTCATCGGTGATCACGTCTCGTTGACACAAAATCACTTCTGTATTGTAGAAGATATCCTGAGAGGAACGTGACCAAAAGATATTCCGTGACCAAGTTACTGAAAAAAATTCTAAACTGGACAACCATTTTGTGATGTGGAATTTTGACGCAACTTACTTTCAAGGAAACCTTGATATTCCCAAAAGGGGGAAAAAGTTCCGAAAAAGCTGAGGATTTCCTATTTATAGAAATGCCTTTAGGATGAGGGAGGCCCCTGCTATAGGTAATCAATCTCTATTTAGAGTCTAAATTTAATGTGGAATGTGAAAATTGTATGTTTGTTTTCTACCAAACAGCCCTTTCGGTGTTTTTACTTTCTATTACTACAGTATAGCGGAGCTATACTAGTAATGAAAGTATTGCAATCGGTCCAAATTTTCAAAATCGGGAAATGGTTGGAAATATCCGTTTTGGGATCCCCTGATGTCAAAAAAGTGATTTTTAGCCCATGGTCTGTACGTAACGTACGTACGTACGTAACGTACGTACGTACGTACGTACGTAACGTACAGACCATGGGCTAAAAACCACTTTTTTGGAATCAGGGGACCCCAAAACGGATATTTCCACCCATTTCCCGATTTTGAAAATTTGGACCGATTGCAATACTTTCATTACTAGTATAGCTCCGCTATACTGTAGTAATAGAAAGTAAAAAAAAAAAATCTGGTGTGAACATCACACGACTTTCCTTATCCTATTGAATGATGCTTATTTGAGTATTATTTTACCCTAACTTTTACCATATCTCTAACCGTTTAGTCGGTATAGCTGAAAACCGCCAAAAAACGGTCGAAATCTGTCCAAAAGCGGTCAAAATACCGCCAACCGCAGCACCCATCTCAACCAAACGTTTTGTGTTGCATTCTTGTCACATTTGTGAACTACATACCAAATTTCAAGTCTCTAACTCATACCGTTCCCGAGATATTGTTAAACTAGACCGAAAACCGCCAAAAAGCGGTAAAATGCCGCCAACCGTTGCACCGATCCTAACCAAAAGTTTCGTGTCGCATCCTTGTCACATTTGAAAGATTCATACCAAATTTCAAGTCTCTAGCTCTTACCATCTCAAAACCGACTGATATACTTCCCATCTTCACCCTCCATCCCAAAGTTGTCCTCCCCTCTCACTTCCTCCTGCCCTTCCACTCTAGCGGCATGCCTTTTCTTCTCTGCGCGCCGAATATTCGTCACGAACGTCTTTCCCTTGTCGGCGAAATGTTCCTCAATGTCGCGCAGCGTGCGCCCTTCTGTCTCCGGCATGACGAAGTACATGTACAGGGTGCCCACGACACTGATGGCGGCGTAGAAATACAGGGTGCCCCACAAGTGAAACGTGTCGAGCATCGGGTAGTAGAGCTTGTTGACGGCGAACGCGAATATGTAGCTGGAGGAACCGCTCGCGCCGGACGCCGTGGCGCGGATGTTGTTGGGAAACACCTGGTGAAACAGATAAACACTTGGTGAGACAGATAGAGTGAAACACTTGATACAGAATAAAACATATCAGTGATACAGACTACAGAGCTTTATTTATTTATTTTTTTTTAATGCTCCATGGATAAAGAGTAAGCCATAACATGTATTATATTTTTATATTTAATGATGTTGAATTGTACTGTGTATTTGTTAATAAATAAATGGTTATGTATTTTTAAAAAAAAATCCTCGATTCCTTTTAATAGGAGCGAGAAATTTCCCTATCCCTAAGCAATTTTTTCGATTATGGTTCATGTTTTTTTTTATATTTATGTTATACATTTGTACATATCCTAGACGTTCTGTTTTTGACAGGTCGATTATTTACAAAACCTCGCCACCATAATCTATCTCTAAAAGTCTGCTTGTTTTCTATGTATTCAATTAATTTAAAATCTTCGGTTAATCCATAGAACTTATCTTTTTCTCCCTCAGGTAACGCCAGTGCACCGCGCATGTCCATTCCGTTCGCCCTCACCGGCTCGTCAGCCTCCCACCACTACGTGCCCATCCTATCTGAAACCGACAAACCCGGCGTCCTCAAACTAGAGGGCATCAAGATCCTCAACCCCAACACCACCAGTGGCGGGGACTCTGAACACCCAACCATCCTGGTGCAGAACCGCCTGGCCGGGAACCCTTCCGGGGACAAAGAAACGGGCAACCGGGATTTCTTACAATATCTCGTTTCCGGTAATTTTTTTTTTTATAAACAATGAATTAGAAAGCTGTTTGTATTTTTATTTCCTACATATTATACATTTACACTTTTCTTCTAGGATGTACCGTAATCCCGTAACGGTCGATCCCGTTTTCGGGATATGCTGCTACTATAGGGAAATCCTTAAAAAAGTCCAATATATTGGAATAACATATTGAATTCCATGTTTTCAGGTGTGCTACTTTCAAAAAAATGGATATTTTGGCGATTTAGGAAGCCATATTACAGATGGACAAGATGGCGGCTAAATAAGACAAATAAATTAATTTTCTAATCTTTTAATCCAGTTTAGGCCAAGCTGTACATAATTTTTGACATGTGGATACGGTGCGGTGGTGGTACCCATTTCGCTGTTGAATACTGATATCAGGACAATTTTCAGTACCATGGTGTCGATCGATCGTGTCTACAAGGTGAGCTCTATACCAGAGTGCTGTGTGCAGGCTCATATAGAACTAGACGAGCCTTTGAATCGGCTGAATCACTCGTACCCTGACCGGCCAATTTCAGGACTTTGGGGACTACAGGAAACGGATACTCACTCATATAGAATTAGACGAGCCTTTGAATCGGCTGAATCACTCGTACCCTGACCGGCCAATTTCAGGACTTTGGGGACTACAGGAAACGGATACTCACTCTCGTGGGAGAGGATGGGCTCTGTCAGCATTTTGGTGAACCTGACGATACTATTCTCGATGTGAGGACTAGAAGAGAAAAGATAAGATTGCAAGCGAGCCTTAGGTCAGAGAATGTAGCTTTTACCTCAAAGAACGTACATTATCTGTTAAGGATAAAGTTCTCGCCCTGGGCGGGGCTCA
>NW_007378720.1:17960-22598 GCF_000475195.1 Diaphorina citri
AGGGATCAACCATTATGGGATAACGGTACATCCTAGAAGAAAAGAGTAAATGTATAAAATGTAAGAAATAAAAATACAAACAACTTTCAAATTCATTGTTCTTCACAAAAAAATACCGGAAACGAGATATTGTGAGAAACCCTCTTTTTTGGCCGCCATGTTGGAGAAATCATTACGGTACATCCTAGAAGAAAAGTGTAAATGTATAAAATGTAGAAAACAAAAATACAAACAACTTTTTAATTCATTGTTTCTCGAAAAAAATTCCCGGAGACGAGATATTGTCACAAAAGCTCTTTTTAGCCGCCATATTGGAAAAATAATTACGGTACGGGATTACGGTACATCCTAGAAGAAAAGTGTAAATGTATAAAATGTAAGAAATAAAAATACAAACAACTTTCTAATTCATTGTTCTTCACAAAAAAATACCGGAAACGAGATATTGTGAGAAAACCTCGTTTTTGGCCGCCATGTTGGAGAAATCATTACGGTACGGGATTCTGGTGTGAACATCACACGACTTTCTATTACATTTGAGTATCGAACCCGCAACTTCTCAAATCTAAGTCAGAGAGTGCTAAAGGAAGAGACGCTTGCATAAATGTAACTTCCTCTTCTACAATGAAGTCCATGGCCATGAACAGAACAATGTGGCTATCACGACAAAAGAGACGCTTGCATAAATGTAACTTCCTCTTCTACAATGAAGTCCATGGCCATGAACAGAACAATGTGGCTATCACGACAAGGCGAAGCCTTAGGAATATGATGATTACTTGCTATTGCTAAAACACCAACAAATTTATCAAACCTGGCACACACAGGGTTAACGAATGAAAATGAAGTACCAGCTTTTGAGAAATGATGAAATAAACCAAGCTGAAGCACCATGAAATGAAAATTATAATGAAATCCTCTCGAAATTAGCACATCCTGAAACTACTGCGTTTAGAGTAGAATTAAAACGTTTATGATATGACTTCACTATTCATTATTTTGACAGTGGTAATGTATCTGCGAAATACATACCCTTTGACGTGTTCTAGTGCAAATTACAATATTGTAAGCATGAATGCTTGTCATTTTTATTTGTGTTAAGCTCGAATGCTTGTAATGAATATCATTCCCCTATTGAAATAAAAAAAAGTTGTGACTTAAAAACTGACACAAAGTTTGTGATTTTTTAGTCTTTTCTCGAAAACGAAGCCAAAGTTAGGAAAATGCCTCACAGAATGTTCTTGGAAATGATGAGATCTAGCTACCCTGAGTCCTTATTGTTTTTCTGGGCACACCCTGTAGAATGATATGGAAGAGAGGGTATAAGCTGTTGAAATTAAAAAAAAAAAAAAAAAAAAAAAAAAAAAACACCCACCTTTTTTTTTTTTTTAAAAAAAATATGTTCGCGGATTTGGCGATTATGTTCGCGGACTTGGCGATTATATTCGCGGATTTGCCGATTATGTTCGCGGATTTGGCGATTATGTTCGCGGATTTGCCGATTATGTTCGCGGATTTCGCGATTATGTTCGCGGATGTTCGCGGATTTGGCGATTTTGTTCGCGGATTTCTCGATTATGTTCGCGGATTTCGCGATTATGTTCGCGGATTTCGCGATTTTGTTCGCGGATTTGGCGATTATGTTCGCGGATTTCTCGATTATGTTCGCGGATTTCGCGATTATGTTCGCGGATTTCGCGATTTTGTTCGCGGATTTGGCGATTATGTTCGCGCGCGAACGGATTTCGCGATTATGTTCGCGGATTTCGCGATTATGTTCGCGGATTTCGCGATTATGTTCGCGGATTTCGCGATTAAGTTCGGCGTGATTATGTTCGCGGATTTCGCGATTATGTTCGCGGATTTCGCGATTATGTTCGCGGATTTCGCGATTATGTTCGCGGATTTGGCGACTATGTTCGCGGATTTGGCGATTTTGTTCGCGGATTTGGCGATTATGTTCGCGGATTTGGCGATTATGTTCGCGGATTTCGCGATTATGTTCGCGGATTTCGCGATTATATTCGCGGATTTCGCGATTATGTTTGCGGATTTGGCGATTTTGTTCGCGGATTTGGCGATTATGGTCGCGGATTTGGCGATTATGTTCGCGGGTTTCGCGATTATGTTCGCGGATTTCGCGATTATATTCGCGGATTTGATTTGGCGATTATGTTCGCGGGTTTCGCGATTATTTTCGCGGATTTGGCGATTATGTTCGCGAGTTTCGCGATTATGTTCGCGGATTTGGCGATTATGTTCGCGAGTTTCGCGATTATGTTCGCGGATTTTGCGATTATGTTCGCGGATTTGGCAATTATGTTCGCGGATTTCGCGATTATTTTTGCGGATTTCGCGATTATGTTCGCGGATTTGGCGATTTTGCTCGCGGATTTGGCGATTATGGTCGCGGATTTGGCGATTTTGTTCGCAGATTGGGACACCCTTTATTATTCTTCCTCCATTCTACTCTCCCTCGCGCTCTATCCCTCTTGATTGTTTAATCCTTGCTTTGATTTAAATGTACATACTTATAAGGCTCTTTTTTACGAGCAATTTCCAAGCGATGAAGATGAGAGGGCCCAAAGAAAAATAAGACTATTTGTTTTATTTACTTTTATTTTTATTACAGAATCTTCTGGAAATAATCCAATTCTTCAACCATTTCCACTCCCATTAAAAATGGTCTTGATCTTTTTCTCTTTACAAGGGTATAATTATATGACATTTGATTCGTAACAAGAGAGACTGCGCTTCGAATCCCAGGATGCCAAAATTCCTTTGGAAGAGAACGATTTGTAGAGCCTTTAATTATTCAAGGGGCCAATCGACCCCATGTAGCCTCGCCCTGATTATACATGTGACTACGTAGATTTTCAAATAATCTTCCGAATACGAGCAGAGACTAAATTCATTAACATGAAAAAAATCAAGAATTGTTTAAAATTTTGTATTTTCTTTCTGAAAGAATGATTTTGTATTATTTTTAAAAGTGCTATTTCGTTCGTTCTTTTATAAATGATTGCGCGTGAAAAATCACATGGAATCAACTATTCACTTGCTTATTTTGGTAACGGTTCACAAATAAAAGGGAAATTTGTTGACACAGGGTAGTATCGAACCCGCAACTTCTCAACTGTAAGTCAGAGTGCTAAAAGTAGCACCATTCGATTGCGCGTGAAAAATCACGTGGGATTAACTATTCACTTGCTTATTTGGTAACGGTTCACGAAAAGGGGGGGGATACTCCACATTATATTCCAATTTTCAGTACATTACTTCATTTATTTTGGGAGTAAAAAAAAAATACATTACTTTCCTTCCTATAGGATAAGGAAAGTAAAAAACCGGGGGACCCTTGGCCCCCTGGATACGGCCCTGCCTGTAGAAGAAGATTATATGGGTTATAAAAAAAAGCAGAAACGAGGAAGTAAAACGAGAGAAATAAGAAAGAAACATTAGGGAATGAGGGGGGTAAAGGCGAAGGAGAGGGAGAGGACATGTTAATACGAGTACATTAACATGTCTTTGTAGCGCCCTTTGATCAAGCTTTTATAACGTGCTGTTTTTACTTGCGAGATTTTTTGTCAAGATTTCTTTGACTTTTTGAATTTGAGGGATATATCTAAGGTTCTAAGAAGTCCAAGAAGTTCTGGCATACTTATTCAGACCAATAATTATTGTTCTTAATAATTGCTTTTTCTACAGAAGGTGTATATTTCGCACACCTAGATCAAAAGGTGAGTATGTCAAAAAATTGAATTTTTGATGCTTGACTTCATCCTTTTTGGAGTAGGCGACTATGAACTTGACCGCAGTAAGGCCAGCCACTCACTAAGTCACTACCAGGTAGACCTGACGGTACACCTGATCAGGTATATATACCTGATGATCAGGGATCAGGTACATATATGTACCATGTACCTGACGAGCACACATACTCTCAGGTAGACCTAACAGGTATGGCTGAAAACGTCCGTCTGTCGGGTCTACCTGATACCTGATGAGCACACACACTATCAGGTGTACTTGTCGTCAGGTCTACCTGATAGTGATGGATGACCTTAGGATGTATGGAGTCCATCAGGGGACCGCAAATTGGAGGATGTGCCTTTTTTGTACCTGTGCACTCTTACCGCAATTTGGATCCAGCCGGATGTCGACCCTAAAATGTAGACTTTAATCAGGTAATTCTGACCGCAATTTGGATTTTCCGGATTTCACCAGGGGTGACAAGAGGTCTATGACCTCCCTATCAGAAGGGACGTCGTACAGGGCGTTCCAGAAGCGTGTGTTCCAAGAACGTTTCTCTCTTGAGACTCTTCTTTTCGTGCCTTCCGAATTATTTTATTCATAATTTTAAAAAATTCACATCTTCTACGTTCATGTATCTTTTATGGTGACGTTTCTTCGTAATAATTTTCTTTCCCGTTTGACAGCTTTGGGAACAGGACTCCCACAGGAAAAGGACATTTTATTACCAGAAATACATTTTGCCTTTTTTTCAGTCGAGGTATTTTAAAGATAACGTAGTAGGTAGTATATTATGTATGAGGAAAGACTGGTATGTAACCAGTATTGTATACTGTCAAAATGTGTTTTTTTTTTTTTTTTTTTTTTTTTTTTATTTATATAAAG
>NW_007378720.1:23454-25566 GCF_000475195.1 Diaphorina citri
GGTAGATATACCGGTATCCAGGAGAATTTAGCGGAGGGGGGGGGGGCAAGAATCAGAACAGTGGTTTATGGGGGGGGGGATACTCCACATTATATTCCAATTTTCAGTACATTACTTCATTTATTTTGGGAGTAAAAAAAAATACATTACTTTCCTTCCTATAGGATAGGGAAAGTAAAAAACCGGGGGACCCTTGGCCCCCTGGATACGGCCCTCCCTGCCTGTAGAAGAAGATTATATGGGTTATAAAAAAAAGCAGAAACGAGGAAGTAAAACGAGAGAAGAAAGAAAGAAAGATTAGGGAATGAGGGGGATAAAGGCGAAGGAGAGGGAGAGGACATGTTAATACGAGTACATTAACATGTCTTTGAACCGCCCTTTGATCAAGCTTTTATAACGTGCTGTTTTTACTTGCGAGATTTTTTGTCCAGATTTCTTTGACTTGTCTGAATTTGAGGGATATATCTAAGGTTCTAAGAAGTCCAAGAAGTTCTGGCATACTTATTCAGACCAATAATTATTGTTCTTAATAATTGCTTTTTCTACAGAACTAGTAGTGTCGGAAAAATGTGCACTGTTAAATTTGATGTTTCAATATTTGAACGCTTTCGCGATGAAATTTTGTAATTAATGTTGTCTGGTAAACAGTGACAAGAAGATCCAAATCTTAACCTTGGTAAAGTGAAATCAAAACCAATAACAGTCTGAAGACAATACCTCAGAGGAAGATGAATTTTTCTTGGTATCTCATAAAAGCTATGTAGTTCGAAATTAACATTTCTAAATTTCTATTACATAAAATTTCTAGCATTTAAACGAGCAATATAAATTGCTGTATTAAAGTAGTAATGTCGGTAGTTAGTTTCACTCGTAGAAACAGTAGAATTTCAGAGAAAAATTTATTCTGTGAAAAGTATCCAACTTTTTAAACAAACTTTTAATTGCAGAAATAAAAAATAGGATGGATGGCAAAATTAAGTTACTGAATAATTCAGCCCGAATTTTATTTCAATCGATCAATCGTAGGGATAAAAAAAAAAACACATGGTATGTTCAAACTTTATTCAACTGTAAATTGCTTCGACTGCCTTTAGTCGACTTGTTTTTATTCAATTCCGGGTTGGGTTGCCTCGAAAATAAACTTTGAAATGAACAATTTAAAACTTATAAAATACAACAATAAACTATTTCACTGTCTTCTTCTTTGTCTTGGTTATCCCCTTTGTACTCTTTCGCTCTTCGCGGCAGATCCCATCCTCTTCCTTCTTCTTCGTTTTCATCCCTTCTGCTATCTGCAGAAAAGTTTTGTCTAGGAAAATTTTAATGCAGGTCAATTTATTTCAGATATCCAATCCATCAATGTTTTACATTGTTTTACTCTATTTTTAACATCAACTATCAAATTACCCTCCTCTTCAATGTAAAGGGTGTCCCAATAAGAGCGCAAGATTTTATTGGTTAATAAAGCATGATTCTCCGTGGAATAAAATGGACTTCTTAGATGATTTTAGAAGTAAACATTCTGAAATTTTGTATGGAAAAATAATCAGACAAATAACTTCCTCGACTTTGATGGTACATTCGTTTCCTTTTGACAAAATTTTCGATGACAAATTCGAGGAGATCAGGCTGTATCTTGTTGATGCAACTTTCAATTTCACCTTTCAATGCTTCAAAGCTTGTGGGTTTGTTGGTTTAAACCTGTGACTTTAGATGCCCTCTAGGGGGGGTAAAATTACATGATCATGGAGGCCATTTCTCGTCAGAAAGACGGAAAATGACAGGATTACGACTAGGAAAATGCTCGCGCAATAGCCAATGTGATTTGCGGGGGAAAGTTCATCACGAAACCAAAGTAGAAAGAAATAATAAGAACAATAGGTAATAACAGAAAAAGTAAAAGGAAAGGTTCTTCGTTATTACATTTTACTAACTTTTAATACCACGAAACTTTCAATTATTTGTTATTTGTTTCCTCGAAATAATTTTGTCCTACCCTTTTCTCCCCCCCCAGGATTTTTTTTCTTCCTTATTTTTGAATTTGTATTTTTATCGAATTGACCAGATGGTCTGTGAAAACTGAAAAAAAAAAAAAAAAAAAAAAAAAAAAAA
>NW_007378720.1:26789-77473 GCF_000475195.1 Diaphorina citri
TGACAGACAGACCGACACCGAAGCGAATACAATAGTCCGTCCACTATACCTTTTATTATTAGTCTTCTGCTATTTGCAGAAAAGTTTTGTCTAGGAAAATTTTAAAGCAGGTCAATTTATTTCAGATATCCAATCCATCAATGTTTTACATTGTTTTACTCTATTTTTAACATCAACTATCAAATTACCCTCCTCTTCAATGTAAAGGGTGTCCCAATAAGAGCGCAAGATTTTATTGGTTAATAAAGCATGATTCTCCGTGGAATAAAATGGACTTCTTAGATGATTTTAGAAGTAAACATTCTGAAATTTTGTATGGAACAATAATCAGACTAATAACTTCCTCGACTTTGATGGTATTTTCGTTTCCTTTTTACAAAATTTTCGATGACAAATTCGAGGAAATCAGGCTGTATCTTGTTGATGCAACTTTCAATTTCACCTTTCAATGCTTCAAAGCTTGTGGGTTTGTTGGTGTAAACCTGTGACTTTAGATGCCCTCACAAAATATAGTCTAGGTCTAGGGGGGTAAAATTACATGATCATGGAGGCCATTTCTCGTCAGAAAGACGGAAAATGACAGGATTACGACTAGGAAAATGCTCGCGCAAAAGTGATAATGTGTCGATTTTATTATGCTAACGCGTTGTTGAACAGTTTTGGACTCCAAGATGACTAATTTTGATTTATTTGGCAAGATAAAACAACGCATAACAAAGTTATGACCCTTTCAAATCTTGCGTTCTGATATTGGGACACCCTTTATTATTCTTCCTCCATTCTACTCTCCCTCGCTCTATCCCTCTTGATTGTTTAATCCTTGCTTTGATTTAAATGTACATACTTATAAGGCTCTTTTTTACGAGCAATTTCCAAGCGACTTATTCAAGGTTGTTAAATACTAATTTTATGGTTTCTTTTGCTACAAGAAAACTTTAGTGCAACTGAAATTGCTTTGAATGTAAGTGTATCCAAATTCCGAGTAGGAAAAAAAAAATGTAAGTATTTCAATTCAATTTATTTTTATTGTACATAATATAACATTCAAAATACAACATTTCAATGAATACAATTGTACAACGTCAGTTAGAAAAGAAAAGAGAAAGAGGGAGAAAAAAATATTTAACACTTTCAAGTCGGACTTTTTGCTGTAGAAAGCAAGAACTTTTCTTGATATTTTTTATTTATTTATTATTACTTATTTATTTATTAACTTTTGATAATATTTTAGAGAGGTTATTTCTTCAAAGGTTAGAAAATTCCAATCCCGGGGCGGAGCAAATTGGCACTCAGTTTGGAAGAAAAATAAAATAATAGATAAGAAGATACCAATACAAATCAGTAGAATAACTGTCTGAATAACCTTCAACAAGCAGGGTCCGTCCCTCCGGGAATTTTTTAGCCCGTAGTGATTAGAGAAAATCAGTACCTATGTACCTACCTAATTTGTTTAATATTCAGTTTATTATTATTCTTGATTTGATTTTTTGATTTTACTTTAAACCAGTTTTTTTTGGTTTTTTGGCTTTATGGTTTTCTGGACAAAATTTGCACCACCATTTTCGTGATCCTGGTAAAAAGACCTTTAATTTGATATATAGGTCGACCAGGTTTGGATAAGTCCTTCTATGGAATCTATGGGGACAGACTGACAGACAGACCGACACCGAAGCGAATACAATAGTCCGTCCACTATACCTTTTATTATTAGTAATAATAAAGGAAGGACGGACTAAAAATCAATCTCCTCCAGTGGTGTAGCGTCCATGTAGGGCGTGTATGGCGGCCATACACTCAAAATTTCACTCAAATACCCTTAAATATTGACTTTAAAAGAGGAGATTCTGCTCTTTTCCTATCCGCCACTGTACACTGGTTAGTTCGCATTGTTTCAGTCATTAATTTCATTGGAAAAGAAATCAGGTTCAATTTATTTGTCCCAGGCTGAAACTTCAACCCATGTTACCTCTTAACCCTGATAGCATGGATAATATGGATATTATATGTATGGTGATATTTATACGAATAGTGAAAGAATTCCTTGATTATACGTTGAATCTTTGATTTTATGGAAGCCAAAGTACGAGTTCGGAAGAGGGACGAAGAGGGATAGAAAAGAAAAAGGGAAGAGAGAGAGAAAAGGAGGGAAAGAGAAGAGTCCCAGGCTAAAACTTCAACCCATGTTACCTCTTAACCCTGGTAGCATGGATAATATGGATATAGTATGTATGGTGATAATTATACGAATAGTGAGAAGAATTCCTTGATTATACGTTGAATCTTTGATTTTATGGAAGCCAAAGTACGAGTTCGGAAGAGGGACAAAGAGGGATAGAAAAGAAAACGGGAAGAGAGAGAGAGAAAAGGAGGGAAAGAGAAGAAATAGACCAATACTAACAAATTACAATGTTACTATGGGTTAAAAAAATACTTAATCGACAATGAACAATTAAAAATGTATCTAACAATAAAATAAATACATAAAAACAGAATGAAAAAATAAAAATCTCGAAAAAGATATAGTATTTTATCCCTTTAACCATCTTTTTGGGGGAATTCTCCTCCTATTCCTCTTCCTCCTTCTAAAATTTTTACTACTTCCGAGTCCCATTTTTAATAGAGTTCTACAATTTATTGAACTGATTATAATATGTACTTGTATTCATAGTCAATTTGATAAGAAACCATCACAATGATGGAAATCAGTAAGACAAGTGGGGACAAAATTTGTATGAACGCCTGGTATCTCATTAAATACATATGCAATGTGCCACACACACTATAGCCAACGTACAAGTTGCTCTTCTCAGCATGTTCGATTTTATTGTTATTTTATTGTTCTACACAGTACACATTGTTGGGTAAATATCGTGTTGAAATTACCCCTCAACGATGCTATGTTCTAGGGAGAATAGATATGAAGACGGGATCATAAAAACAAATAAATGTTCAATACGTAAATAGACAAGAGATTGTTAGTCATTATTATCATAGGAATGGGAGATAGAGGTTGCTACTCCGAAACAGGAAATAGAGGATCATAATCATACCCAAGTTGTGAAAACAGGTTACGAAGGCAATATAAGCGAGAAAATAGATTGTATACTCCGATAGCGAAGTAGTGAAAAATCCCTTTACCTGCGAGGTCTTAGGAAGGAAATGAGAGCCCTAACAAAAGGCATTCAGACAATAACAATTAATTCCATCCTAACATTTTTTTTTCCAATCCTTTTTCTAGGGGCCTCTCTTTTTGTTCCTTCTTCACTTCTCTAAACAGTTCCCGAGAGATTTCTCAATACTCACAAGCAGGATTTCCTTATTCAGCTTTCAGGGCTATCCACTAAAAAATACAGGTGGAAGGAAAAATCCTTATTTTAATAGCCAATGTGATTTGCGGGGGAAAGTTCATCACGAAACCAAAGTAGAAAGAAATAATAAGAACAATAGGTAATAACAGAAAAAGTAAAAGGAAAGGTTCTTCGTTATTACATTTTACTAACTTTTAATACCACGAAACTTTCAATTATTTGTTATTTGTTTCCTCGAAATAATTTTGTCCTACCCTTTTCTCCCCCCCCAGGATTTTTTTTCTTCCTTATTTTTGAATTTGTATTTTTATCGAATTGACCAGATGGTCTGGGAAAACTGAAAAAAAAAAAAAAAAAAAAAAAAGAGCAATGCGTTCCATTTAACTCGGAGTAAGCAAGAGTACAATTTATAAAGCGAGGGAAGAGATAAAATAACAACAGAAGGGAAAACGGGAGATATAGAAAACAAACAACAGAGGAATGGAGTAAAGAGGACACTCGAAAATAATTCTATTAGAAGGAAACGAGAATTTGCATCTAAAAAAAGAGACTTTTTGTTATTGAAAGTTATTTTGTTTTCTCAATCCTTTCTTCCCCAGGACAAAAAAGTCGCTTTCTTTTTAATGACTATTCCAATAGAAATTAATTAAAGTATGGGAAAGGAGAAGGCATTGAAAGCAAAAAGAGAAGAGACATCCAAAAGAGAGAAGACTTTTTTTTCCAGTTTCAACAATCAGAAGAGATTAATTTATTTTTAACGGGAGTGCAAGCAATAAGTTCACAAAGTTTCATAGCAATCGAATGAGCGGTTTGGCCAGGCCTAAAGTTCGAACAAACAAACAAACAAACAAACAAACACACACACACACACACACACACACACACACACACACACACACACACACACACACACACACACACACACACACACACACACACACACACACACACACACACACACACACACACACACACACACACACACACACACACACACACACACACACACACACACACACACACACACACACACACACACACACACACACACACACACACACACACACACACACACACACACACACACACACACACACACACACACACACACACACACACACACACACACACACACACACACACATTTATTTTTATATATTAGACTAGCTGAAATCCTTAAGGCATGGCCGTTCACGTCACTCATCCATTTAGTGGTCTTGCTCGGCGTAGCTTAACAAAAATCAATTTAAGCCTAGCCTTACCCAGTACCTACCTACGTAACCAAAACCTGTGTTTATTGACCTTATAGCACAGGTAGGTAATTACGGGTATTGAGCAACCGAGGTAGCTAACATTGATAAATTGACATCATAGTACAGGAAGCCTAATTCAAGCCGAAATATCTTTCAAGCGGGACAGGCCAGACAGCGAGAAAGGAAGGGAGAAGGAGACAAAGATAAAGACAGAGGCAGAGGGGGAGGGAGAAAGAGAAAGAAATAGAGAGGCAAATTGGAAAATATGGGGAGAGTAATGGGGAAGAGAGAAATGGAGGGAGGAAGAAGAAAGAAAATAAGAGAGGAAGAAGAGAAGGAAAGATGGATAAATTTATTGGAAAATATGGTGAGAGTAATCAGAGGAAGAACGATGAAAAATAAAGGCAGAAGAAACAGAAAGAGGAAGAAAACGAAGGAAAAGAAGAATCATACGAAGAGAGAGGGAAAAGGAGAAGGAGGGGGAAGAAGGACAAGCTAATGAAGAAGAAAAATCAAAGAGGCAAGGATAATGGGAAGGAGAAGAAGGAGGAGGAGAAAAAGGAGGAGGAGATGGAGAAGGAAATAAAAGAGGGGGTCGATTTATCAACCCGAATTGAAACTTGTACAATAAATATGTTTGAATCTGGTAAGAAAGACGACACAAATGACTTTGACCTTATCCACTTGAATGAATGTATCCATACTTCTACCACTTGGATAAATGGATAGATGAATGCTTACAGCGGTCTATTGATACTGTCAAACTGACATCTAGTCCCATTATGTGAAAAATGGATGTTAAAGGGGGGAATGATAAGTATCTCCATTTAAGAATAGCATTAAAAGTATATTTAAGTACAAAACTATTAACACATTGACATATTCACATTTTACGACACATTTACAAATGGTGTATGGAGAGAGGAGAGCTACATAGATTTTTTTTAAAGATTTGTATTTAACAGCTATTTGTATTTAACAGCTTTACAGCTTTTTTTATTTATTTACAGCTTTTTTATTTATATTTAATAGGCTCTTTTTTTAATCTATTAGGCTGGCGAATAAATTTAAGTTTGCTAAAAGTAAGTATCTTGTAGTATGTCTGTAAGTAGCAGTAAAGAACGTAAAGTCTGAGTTTTCGTTTGAAAGTTAGTCCCATTATGTGAAAAATGGATGTTAAAGGGGGGAATGATAAGTATCTCCGTTTAAGAATAGCATTAAAAGTATATTTAAGTACAAAACTACTAACATATTGACATATTTACATTTTACGACACATTTACAAATGGTGTGTGTTAAAAAGATTTATACCTATTCGTATTTAACAGCTTTACAGCTAATTTATTTTACAGCTTTTTTTATTTATTTACAGCTTTTTTATTTATATATAATAGGCTCTTTTTTAATCTATTAGGCTGGCGAATAAATTTAAGTTTGCTAAAAGTAAGTATCTAGTAGTATGTCTGTAAGTAGCAGTAAAGAACGTAACGTCTGAGTTTTCGTTTGAAAGTTAACCAGACTAGTTTATTTTCATAGCACTATTAGCAGTAGTTTATTGACTCATACCGTCATCTTCCCCGGTAAATTGCTATTTTCATAATATACTGGGTGATGATAGTCGAAAAACTTTAGAAACGGCTAACTATATCCTTAGGGATTATTGAGTTGAAAAAACTTGGCTTGTCCATCCAGTTCAGGACTTGACCCCGAAAAATAATAATAATAAAAAAAATGAAATAAAAAAATGACCCTCGTAAATTGATGAGACCCTTATAAAATTGCTTATCAACTTTTGAAACTTGAGTAAGATATCCATTGTCCAACTTGGGGGAAAAAAAATCACTCATTTTATTCCTCCTGAATAAGCACTGTTAGTGCGCAATTTTCGGCAAAAATATCCATCAGTAAAAAGAGAGAGAGAGAAACAGCGAGAAAAATAAGAAAATGGATTCGAAATCACCCTGTATATTTCATCTCATTTTAAACATGTTGCCTACCTCATCATGATTAGTTTGTAACAAATTTCCCACCTCTTTTTCTCCATCTCTCACTTTTCCCTCCGTATCTCACTTTCCCCACCATTTCTCTAAATCTCTCACATATTTCCTTCGTCTCTCACATTTTCCCTCGCCATCTCACATTTTCCCTGCATCCATCAAATTTCCTCTCCATCTCTCACATTTTTCCTTCATCTCTCACTTTTCCATCCACCTCTCAACTCTTCATTCTCCTTTCTCTCACTGTTCTTTCCCTTTCTCCGTTATTCTCTCTTTTCCTTCATCTCTCAAAGCTTTACATGCGGGAGCTCTTGCTATAGGTACGCGTACTGTGGGTTTGAAGGCTCATTAGCTTTTTTTTTTCCACGAAGTATCCGGCCTATCAGCATTTTTACCACTTCCTATTTTCTCGTGGAGCTGCTTTTTACATACCCCCTACAGACTGGAGGTTTTAATTCCTGTTAGAGCAGTATGAATAAGCACTGTTTTCATCATTTTCATTACTATATCAAATGCCCTCTCCCTCCCTTTTATAACCTATCTATGTATCTCACTACATTTTCTATGTCTATGTCTCCTACATATAATTTTATATCATCCCCTCCCCTTTCTCTATTTCACATTCTTTCTGTGCCACATTTTCAACCTAATGACATTTTATACCTTGTTCACCATTTTATACATCTCTCTCTCTCTTCCTATCTCCCTCTCTCTATCTCTGTCTCTTCCTATCTCCCCCCTCTCTCTCTCCCTCTTTTTCTCTTGTTAGGCTGTCTCAATTTTTCTGTTTTTCTCTCTGATGCTTCTCTCTCCCTCTTTTATTTCCCTGCCTCCCTCTCTTTCTCTCTAGCTTCCTTGTCTCGCCATTTTCTCTCTCTCTTTCTCTTGTTATATCTCACTTTTCCATACACCTCTCAACTCTTCATTCTCCTTTCTCTCACTGTTCTTTCCCTATCTCCGTTATTCTCTCTTTTCCTTCATCTCTCAAAGCTTTACATGCGGGAGCTCTTGCTACAGGTACGCGTACTGTGGGTTTGAAGGCTCATTAGCTTTTTTTTTCCACGAAGTATCCGGCCTATCAGCATTTTTACCACTTCCTATTTTCTCGTGGAGCTGCTTTTTACATACCCCCTACAGACAACACATTTGTATAGACAACTGTAATGATGGGCTTTCTTTTACAAAGGTATCCTCGTATGACTAAAGGACTTTCCTTTACATACCATTATACCTACTCGTTGTTGTTGTTGTTGTTGTTGTTGTTGTTGTTGTTGTTGTTCTTGTTGTTGTTGTTGTTGTTGTTGTTGTTGTTGTTGTTGTTGTTGAGCTGAAATCCTTAAGGCATGGCCGTTCACGTCACTCATCCATTTAGTGGTCTTGCTCGGCGTAGCTTAACAAAAATCAATTTAAGCCTAGCCTTACCCAGTACCTACCTACGTAACCAAAACCTGTGTTTATTGACCTTATAGCACAGGTAGGTAATTACGGGTATTGAGCAACCGAGGTAGCTAACATTGATAAATTGACATCATAGTACAGGAAGCCTAATTCAAGCCGAAATATCTTTCAAGCGGGACAGGCCAGACAGCGAGAAAGGAAGGGAGAAGGAGACAAAGATAAAGACAGAGGCAGAGGGGGAGGGAGAAAGAGAAAGAAATAGAGAGGCAAATTGGAAAATTTGGGGAGAGTAATGGGGAAGAGAGAAAGGGAGGGAGGAAGAAGAAAGAAAATAAGAGAAGAAGAAGAAGAGAAGGAAAGATGGATAAATTTATTGGAAAATATGGTGAGAGTAATGAGGAAGAACGATGAAAAATAAAGGCAGAAGAAACAGAAAGAGGAAGAAAACGAAGGAAAAGAAGAATCATACGAAGAGAGAGGGAAAAAGAGAAGGAGGGGGAAGAAGGACAAGCTAATGAAGAAGAAAAATCAAAGAGGAGGAGGAGGAGGAGGAGGAGGAGATGGAGAAGGAAATAAAAGAGGGGGTCGATTTATCAACCCGAATTGAAACTTGTACAATAAATATGTTTGAATCTGGGTTTGGTTGAGATAGGTGCTGCGGTTGGCGGTATTTGACCGGTTTTTGGCGGTTTTCAGCTATACCGACTAAACGGTTAGAGATATTGTAAAAGTTTGGCTATAAAGACAAGAACACCCAAAATAAGTATCATTCTATAGGATGAGGAAAGTCGTGTGATGTTCACATCAGATTTTTCAGGTTTGCATACTGTATGTGTATGCTGTAAGTAACTGTATAGGTACCTAGTCTGTTGAGATAGGGAAGATAATTTTTCAGAGGGAGTTTAGCTCTTGTTTAAGTAATTTAAACTGTCGAGGGTCGTTTTTGGCGGTTTTCAGCTATACCGACTAAACGGTTAGAGATATTGTAAAAGTTTGGCTATAAAGACAAGAACACCCAAAATAAGTATCATTCTATAGGATGAGGAAAGTCGTGTGATGTTCACATCAGATTTTTCAGGTTTGCATACTGTATGTGTATGCTGTAAGTAACTGTATAGGTACCTAGTCTGTTGAGATAGGGAAGATAATTTTTCAGAGGGAGTTTAGCTCTTGTTTAAGTAATTTAAACTGTCGAGGGTCGACTAAATGTAGAAACAAACTACCCTCACGATTGTCCCCATTATGTGTTTGGGACAGTAAGTTTCATTATTCCCCGAAAAGGTAGCTATGTCACCCAGATTCAAACACAGCTTATATTTACAATTTGCCCAATTTAAGCCCCTACACATAAAAAAAAACCACAAATCTAGGTTCCCTTTGTCGATGTTTGTAGCAATTATCTATCATAAAAAAGTTTGAAAGAATAAAAGCGATTAATTAAAGCGGTTTTTATATGGATAATTAAAAATGAAGAATAGGCGCGAGTAATTTTTCCAATGTTATATTTCAACAGAATCATTATTGTATGTTTTAAGAAGAACAATTATTATACCTAAATATACATACGTTATACGTATGTTTTAATGACATGAATTAGTAGAACACAAGAGGTACTTTTCCTTACATCACGTTGAAAATGAAGAATAGGCGCGAGTAATTTTTCCAATGTTATATTTCAACAGAATAATTATTGTATGTTTTAAGAAGAACAATTATATTATACCTAAATATACATACGTTATACGTATGTTTTAATGACATGAATTAGTAGAACACAAGAGGTACTTTTCCTTACATCACGTTTACTTCTACAAACAACTTACAATGTTTTCATTTACACCTGCATACGCGTGATGTTTTATGGAGTGACTTTACGTACTTGTTTGGAACAATAACATGATTAAAATCAAGTAGTTATACAGGGTTTATAGTATTTCATGACTTATACCGACGATTTCCATGAATTTTTCAGAATATTAGGGGGCTAAGGTACTTAAGGTACAACAGTAAGATTACCCCTTCCTTTAAATAAAATATACAATATGCAGAACGTCAGGGAATATGAGAGGGAAATGGGCTGCAGGCCGTTTTTTGGAATTACTTGATATTTAATTTGAATATTTTTCATTTTTGACCGAATGGCAAATTCCAGGACTTTTTAGGGTTTTCTTTAAATTTTCACGATTTTCTATGACTTTTTGGCCGATTTTAAGATTCCATGACTTTTCCATGTTTTCCAGGTCATGTATAAACCCTGTTATACTGTTATACGTATGTACTCGTTCAAGACTTAACTATGTATGTATTTTCTTGGGCAAGATTTAACTCCGATTTCTGCTTCACTCTAACATTACTATAATGATGCACTAATTGTTTTAATTCCAAGTACCAACGTGTATAGTTAGAGGGCAAAAAGGAAGAGCATAAAATGCTCATAAGAATTATATATTAAGAATTAAGAAAGAAACTAAAAATTCGACGTCAAAATATACGAAGTAAAAAACTTTTAGTCCTCAGGGTAAATAGTAAGAGCTAGAAAGTCGGAAGTCCCTTAGCTGTTGCACTAAAAAAAGAAAGAATGAAAGATCATGAGGTATGTACTTAGGTACTAGCAAAGACACTCAACCGAACTAGTAAAGAACAAGGAAGTCATTAAATTTTGCTTTTAGGGCCGGGGCCACAAAGTGAGTTTAAACTCCGTTTTTAATTTCGTTTTAAACAATCTGATTAGCTAATTAAAAAAAAAAAAAAAAAAAAAAAAAAAAAAAAAAAAAATACGCCCTGTAATATGTACTCGAGACACATTTACAAACATACAAAGAGTGTGGGCAACAAAGAAAAGAGACAACAAGTTCCAGGCATGGATAACTGAAATCAAGACAAGAGAGGGACTAGGATCCAAGGCGAATAATAAGACAAAGGGAAAGATAGGAATAGAAAGATGTGAAGAAAGATAAGGGGGAAAGGAAAATGAGTCCAGAAAGAAAGACAGAGATAGAGGAAGAGAGACAGAAAGAGAAATGGAGAGTGCTTCATTAACATTGCTCAAGCAATTACTTAAAATTTCGAATCTTCGTCGTTCATCTCAAGACATGGTTATCTTTCAGACGAAATTGAACTTTCTTCATTTTCAGTCTCATTCTGGTCGTATTAAAACAGGGTAAATGAGATGTCCACTGCTACAAGCTACCATTCTCTTGAGAAATAGTTGAAGTCGATAGCAGCTCTTGTCAATGTATATTATTCCGTAGAAAGGAAACCATATGTCATATGTTACAATTTGCATTCTGCCTTTGCACGTCTACAGGACGTAACAAAAATCCACACCCTCTCAGCGTGTACAAAAAGCTGTTGCAGGTGTAATCTACGAACCTTATGAGGGGACATGTGGAATTTGGTTCTCCCTATACGAAGTCCTCTTTTCCTCTCTCTATCTTTCTCTCTCTTTCTCTCCTGTTTCTACATTTTCTCATACTCTTACTCTCCCTTACCCCCCCTCTTTTATTCAAGTTTTACACGAGCATTTCATGCCTATTGTATTGAGGACTTACTATCGTAATTACTTTATTATTACTATCGTAATAATAAAGGAAGGACGGGCTAAAAATAGAGGCTGGAGACATGGAAGAGAACATTAAAAGAGAGAGAGAGAGATGGGGTGAGAGGGAAGGAGAGATGGAGGGGAGGGAGGAGGGAACGAAGAGAGAGAGAGAGAGTGATGAATGGTTTTGAAATTTAAAATTTATTCACATCTCGGTTACCTCAGATTGAATGTTCGGATGAAATTATTCTCTCTCTCTCTCTAGAATGAAATTATTCCTCCCTTCCTCCCCCTCCCTCTCTCTCTAGGATGCTCTGTGGCTCCCTCCAGTCTCTCCCAAATTACCTCCCACGGACCCAAGCAACCTACCTCGGTGGTGTAGTGGTCAAGACGCTCGCAAAATGGAAGGGCGTGGGTTAAATCCCAGTTGATGTATGGAACTTTGTCTTCAATATAATTTGAGAATTTGACCACAGATTTTTTTGTTTTAGTAGTCTACTGCTGGAGGTTTTAATTCCTGTTAGAGCAGTATAAATAAGCACTGTTTTCATCATTTTCATTACTATGTATATCAAATGCCCTCTCCTTCCCTTTTATAACCTATCTATGTATCTCACTACATTTTCTATGTCTATGTCTCCTACATATAATTTTATATCATCCCCTCCCCTTTCTGAAATGTTATTTATTTTATAAAACAAGAAAAACTTTCAGGTAGCACACCTAATACAGGCTGTTTTTCATGAATACCTCTTATAAAATTTGGAGCTCGGTCTTCCATCAGTCAAGCCTGAAACATTATCCAACTTGATAACCAAATCCCCAATTGTTCATCATGAAGTTTCATAAAATAATTGAAAAGTTTGTGAAATTATTTAAAAGTCTCTTCATCAGTCAACCTTGAAACATTATCCAAGTTTATATCCAAAAAGATTATCATTAAGTTTGATGGATTGAAAAGTAAAAAGCATACCTACAGCTACAGCATGTTGGTTGGCATAGAGTTTGATGTATAAGTCAATACTCACCAAAAATGTTTCCACTTACCCATCACATCAATTAACTCAAAGTCACTGTATCTTAGATATCAGTCAGTATTTCATGTTCGTAAAAGAGACAGGAAGAGAGAGAAAACTGCTGTATTGAACAAACCTACTCTTCATTCCAGACACAATTCGCAAATTCAGGCCCTGTATACAACAGTATACACAATATTTACTTCAGACATATTTACACATTTACGCCCTGTAATATGTACAGCATGTTGGTTGGCATAGAGTTTGATGTATAAGTCAATACTCACCAAAAATGTTTCCACTTACCCATCACATCAATTAACTCAAAGTCACTGTATCTTAGATATCAGTCAGTATTTCATGTTCGTAAAAGAGACAGGAAGAGAGAGAAAACTGCTGTATTGAACAAACCTACTCTTCATTCCAGCTACAATTCGCAAATTCAGGCCCTGTATACAACAGTATACACAATATTTACTTCAGACATATTTACACATTTACGCCCTGTAATATGTACTCGAGACACATTTACAAACATACAAAGAGTGTGGGCAACAAAGAAAAGAGACAACAAGTTCCAGGCATGGATAACTGAAATCAAGACATAGAAGAGAGGGACTAGGATCCAAGGCGAATAATAAGACAAAGGGAAAGATAGGAATAGAAAGATGTGAAGAAAGATAAGGGAGAAAGGAAAATGAGTCCAGAAAGAAAGACAGAGATAGAGGAAGAGAGACAGAAAGAGAAATGGAGAGTGCTTCATTAACATTGCTCAAGCAATTACTTAAAATTTCGAATCTTCGTCGTTCATCTCAAGACATGGTTATCTTTCAGACGAAATTGAACTTTCTTCATTTTCAGTCTCATTCTGGTCGTATTAAAACAGGGTAAATGAGATGTCCACTGCTACAAGCCACCATTCTCTTGAGAAATAGTTGAAGTAAATGCTTTTTAAATCAATTAATCACAAGGTCAATAATACCCGATACTGTAATAAGACCCGAATACTGCCGTCTGAAAATTCAAATAAACACATTACGCTAAAAAGGTTGCGCGCCAACTTTTTAAATTTAATGGCGTTGAAAATAATAGTAAAACCAGAGAGAAAATAGAAGATAGATGTACCATTCTCTTGAGAAATAGTTGAAATAAATGCTTTTTAAATCAATTAATCACAAGGTCAATAATACCCGAATACCAATGAGGTCAATAATACCCGATACTGTAATAAGACCCGAATACTGCGGTCTGAAAACTCAAATAAACACAAATTACGCTAAAAAGGTTGCGCGCCAACTTTTTAAATTTAATGGCGTTGAAAATAATAGTAAAACCAGAGAGAAAATAGAAGATAGATGGTAAATAAAAATATTTTTGCTCATTTTGCGTATAGTACACATAAATTTGGGAGGGTAAAAAAACCGTTGGGGAGATTAACCCTGCCTCCCTCTCTTTCTCTCTAGCTTCCTTGTCTCGCCATTTTCTCTCTCTCTTTCTCTTGTTATTCTGCTACACTTTTTAGTCCGTTTTTTCGCTTTCTCCCAGTGTTCTCCTCTTCCTTTCTCACTTTCTGTCCTCTCTCCCCCTCCTTTCTTTGTCTATCTCTCCACCTCTTTCTCCTTAACACTCCCTCTTTTATTGTTTTGTCACAAATACCAAGGTAAGAGTATTAAGACCAGTAAATCCAGTAAAGTTTGTCCGCTTTTGATGAAAATTGTCAACCGTTTTCAACACTTAAAGGATATTTGCTCGATCTAAAGTTGCCTTTAAAAATACAGTTTAAAATTCTCTTCAGAAAATTTCTAGAAAATGACGTGGTAAGTCCAAGTCACGTAAATCTCAAAGCCTCAGAAATTCCAAGTGGGATAAACTGTTAAAGCTTCTCCAAGAAAGCTAGGAAGGAATAGGAATTCGTAAATGTAGGTATGTGGGTCAGAAGAAACCCAGAAGATCACATTTTGGATATACAATCTCTCTCTCTCTCTCTCACTCCTTTCCTCACCCTCTCTGTCACTTTTTCCCTTCTTCCTCACCCTCTCTCTCCTTCCTCGCCCTCTCTCACTCCTTTCCTCCTCTATCTCTCCCTCTCTCTCACTCTTTCTCTTCTTCCTCACCCTCTCTCTCACTCCTGTCTCTCCTTCCTCGCCCTCTCTCTCACTCCTGTCTCCCTCCCTCTCTCCACTTAGCACTAGAGCCTAGCGCTATAAAAATAGAAATAACGGTCTATCCCTTTTTCCCCTTTTACCATCGAGTTTGAAGCATAGTAAACAAGTTCCCCTCTCTCTCTCTCTCTCACTCCTTTCCTCACCCTCTCTCTCACTCTTGTCTCTCCTTCCTCGCCCTCTCTCTCACTCCTTTCCTCCTCTATCTCTCCCTCCCTCTCTCCACTTAACACTAGAGCCTAGCGCTATAAAAATAGAAATAACGGTCTATCCCTTTTTCCCCTTTTACCATCGAGTTTGAAGCATAGTAAACAAGTTAACTAGACTAGGCACCAGGCACCTATACAGAGGAAACCTCTCATAAATTAAAATGCTATAAAAAAAAATCTGGTGTGAACATCACACGACTTTCTTTATCCTATTAAATGATGCTTATTTGAGTGTTCTTCTATTGTAACTTTTACAATATCTCTAATCTTTTAGTCAATATAGCTGAAAACCGCCCAAAAGTGGTCGAAAGCCGCCAAAAGCGGCCGAAATTTCGCCATCTGCAGCACCTATCCTAAACAAATTTCGCCATCTGCAACAACCTATCCATATTTGTGTTGCATCCTTGTCATATTTGTGAACTACATACCAAATTTCAAGTCTCTAGCTCTTACCGTTCCCGAGATATTTTGCTTACAAAAAAATGGTCGAAAGCCGCCAAAAGCGGCCGAAATCTCGCCATCTGCAGCACCTATCCTAACCAAAAGATTTGTGTTGCATCCTTGTCATATTTGTGAACTACATACCAAATTTCAAGTCTCTAGCTCTTACCGTTCCCGAGATATTGTTAAATTACACCGAAAGCCGCCAAAAGCGGCCGAAATCTCGCCATCTGCAGCAACTATCCTAACAAAAAGATTTGTGTCGCATCCTTGTCACATTTGACATCTAAATACCAAATTTCAAGTCTCTAGCTCTTACCGTTCTCGAGATATTTTGTTTACAGACAGGCGAGGTGAAAATTTTCACCAGTTTGGGTTTTGTTAACAGCTTTTTTCCCCCGTGTTTTTTATTTCCCATTATTTTTGTACGTTTTTGTGCTATTCTGGGACGGGGGAGGTCACGAATTCTGTGCATAATATAACATCACATTATGCGGGGACAGGTTTAGAAACTTTCGGGAGGTTCTAAAATGTGCAAACTACGTCTGTACGATATTGATTAGAGATCAACTTAATTTACAGATTTCATGTTCAATAGTAAAATGTGAGTTAGATCTTATCCCTGTCTAGAGCCTCTGGGAGCCTCCTGGATTTACTTTTTACCAACCTTACCTTAAGTGAAAGTGTATAATATTATGGTTTTGTGCTGTGCTATTCTGGGACGGGGGAGGTCACGCGTCACGAATTCTGTGCATAATATAACATCACATTATGCGGGGACAGGTTTAGAAACTTTCGGGAGGTTCTAAAATGTGCAAACTACTTCTGTAAGATATTGATTAGAGATCAACTTAATTTACAGATTTCATGTTCAATAGTAAAATGTGAGTTAGATCTCATCCCTGTCTAGAGCCTCTGGGAGCCTCCTGGATTTACTTTTTACCAACCTTACCTTAAGTGAAAGTGTATAATATTATGGTTTTGTGACATCTGGTCAAAAAGTCACATGTTCAAGAATTGAAATCTTTACAAGTTTCCAGAACGGATCAAAAACTTGAAAGCGGCTTTTTGCTGTGATCACTTGCTTTAAAATGCTAGGGAGACGAAGGTTGAATCAGGTGATAGCTAAAAATAAGAGGAATAGAGGGTGATGAGAATAATGATGCACCTAGTTTATGAAGCGAATTATTCACCAAACTTTTTGTAAGTATACATAATACGAGTAATACGCTCCCTGAAACTAGAAACTAGCAACATGAAAATTGCTAAATGTAGTGGATTATTTTTGAGAGCACAAGTTTGTGCAAGTGTGCATCTGGTCAAAAAGTCACATGTTCAAGAATTGAAATCTTTCCAAGTTTCCAGAACGGATCAAAAACTTGAAAGCGGCTTTTTGCTGTGATCACTTGCTTTAAAATGCTAGGGAGACGAAGGTTGAATCAGGTGATAGCTAAAAATAAGAGGAATAGAGGGTGATGAGAATAATGATGCACCTAGTTTATGAAGCGAATTATTCACCAAACTTTTTGTAAGTATAATGGGGAGCATCTGGCCAAAAAGTCAAAAACTTGAAAGCGGCTTTTTGCTGTGATCACTTGCTTTAAAATGCTAGGGAGACAAAGGTTGAATCTGGTGATAGCTAAAAATAAGAGGAATAGAGGGTGATGAGAATAATTATGCACCTAGTTTATGAAGCGAATTATTCACCAAACTTTTTGTGAGTATACATAATAATACGCTCCCTGAAACTAGCAACATGAAAATTGCTAAATGTAGTGGATTATTTTTGAGAGCACAAGTTTGTGCAAGTGTCGGACAAAATAGAAATAATTTTCCCTACATAACAAAACGAGCTGTGGGTGGAGCTCGGTTTTTGGTTTCAAAATTTTGTGAAATCACTTGAATTATTTGTTCTAAGTTCAAATTTTCCATATGAATTCACCGCTTCTGTGGACATTTTGGGGACAAATAATTGGAACCGAGGTCATTCACCGTCGAGTGTGGTGTGTACCTGGATGGGTGACTGGGCAAGCATCATGGCGCTCCAGGCTATTTCGCATTGCACGCGGTCTCGTGAGGAACTTCGTCTCCCTGTAATGGAAAAGCTTGTTTAATTCATTTAGTAGAAAGATGTCATCTGTTTCAAATTTTAGAGAATAAAGAAACATTTTTTAGTTAAGACATGTTCTAGTTCTGGTGGCACTATGCATCAGTTACACATTTCAATGCAGTTTTTTATTCTAAATAGGTCAGAAAGTTGTAAAATTCATCTTTTTGTGCCATAAGATTTGTGCGAGAAAGCTGTGTCAATTTCGAAGAAAAATGAGAAATTCCGGGAAGAAAACTCCGGAGGAAAATGTTAAATTATTACAATGCAACACTACTTATTCAAAGTAGAATAAAATTAGAGTATAAAGTTAACTAAATTCTCTCTAGTCTCTATGCTGCCCTCTAGGCAAGTCTGAGGTTCTAGGTTAATTCTTAATTCCCTTGAATTGAACCCTACAGATCTACAGCCAGGCTGATAGGCATATGTTGAACTGTTACCTAAGGTCTTGGGGTTGAGTTCAAAAAAACCAATGAAGACAAAGGATTTTCAAGCTGAAATGGGAAGCAGGGGTCTATAAAATAACACACAACAAGGGGGATCTATGAAATTGCCAAGAACAAAATGTCTGAGGTAAATGGACTTGTTTTCTGTATTATTCTGCGCAGTTTAATAATAGAAGAATGAAAATCATTCGGAAATCTAGACTACACCTGGGAACTTCATCAACGAGAAGAGCTAAACACAGTAATAGAGATCGCAATCTCTATCTCCCTTCCACCTCTTCTTTGTCATTTAGACAGCTGCAGTACCTCGAACAAAACAAAAAATGCTCCAGGCTATTTCGCATTGCACGCGGTCTCGTGAGGAACTTCGTCTCCCTGTAACGGAAAAGCTTTTTTAATTCATTTAGTAGAAAGATGTCATCTCTTTCAAATTTTAGAGAATAAAGAAACATTTTTTAGTTAAGACATGTTCTAGTTCTGGTGGCACTATGCAGATACACATTTCAATGCAGTTTTTTTATTCTAAATAGGTCAGAAAGTTGTAAAATTCATCTTTTTGTGGCATAAGATTTCTGTGCGAGAAAGCTGTGTCAATTTCGAAGAAAAATGAGAAATTCCGGGAAGAAAACTCCGGAGGAAAATGTTAAATTATTACAATGCAACACTACTTACTCCAAGTAGAATAAAATTAGAGTATAAAGTTAACTCTCTATTCTGCCCTCTAGGCAAGTCTGAGGTTCTAGTATTCTCTTGAATTGAACCCTACAGATCTACAGCCAGGCTGATAGGCATATGTTGAACTGTTACCTAAGGTCTTGGGATTGAGTTCAAAAAAACCAATGAAGACAAAGGATTTTCAAGCTGAAATGGGAAGCAGGGGTCTATAAAATAACACACAACAAGGGGGATCTATGAAATTGCCAAGAACAAAATGTCTGAGGTAAATGGACTTGTTTTCTGTATTATTCTGCGCAGTTTAATAATAGAAGAATGAAAATCATTCGGAAATCTAGACTACACCTGGGAACTTCATCAACGAGAATAGCTAGACACAGTAATAGAGATCGCAATCTCTATCTCCCTTCCACCTCTTCTTTGTCATTTAGACAGCTGCAGTACCTCGAACAAAACAAAAAAAGCAACACAATTGCAAAATTCAAACAACATTTTTCCGCACAACACTAAGACTTCGGTTGGAAAATGTAAATAGAACTCACTGAATGCCAAATGCCACTAATACTAGTGCTTTCAAAATGCAAGACTTCGTTGCTAGCTGCTAGTAGGTACTCTGTATGCAAAAGGGAGGTTTACAGACGTGTTCTCAGTGTCCTGGCTTCGCGACACTGGCTTAATATGTTAGAATGTTGTAAGAAAATGGGAAAACTATCTGGTTTTGTGGTTCCTCCATTCGGGAACTCCGTTTCAGGTTCATTATACATGAACATGAATCGTAACTGGTATGATTACCGATATGGGGCAAGTTCACATTTATTTGCTGACTGCACCAAATAATGAAGAGAGGCTATTAAATCTAGACACTCACTCCATAAAATGTCCATAAATTACTGTAAAATCAAGAAAAAAAGCTATTATTTCCGCCCCATACTCCAGAATTTAGAAGAGAATATTTACTTCAACTATATCAGTATAACTGGTGGAAATTTAAATGGATGCAATTATAAAGTCAAATAATGAAGAGAGGCTATTAAATCTAGACTAGACACTCACTCCATAAAATGACCATAAATTACTGTAAAATCAAGAAAAAAAAAGCTATTATTTTCGCCCCATACTCCAGAATTTAGAAGAGAATATTTACTTCAACTATATCAGTATAACTGGTGGAAATTTAAATGGATGCAATTATAAAGGTCAGGAAGCCATTTAGAGCAAAGCTTTTAGAGTTCTAGAGCAGAGCTTTTAGAATTTTAGAGAAGAGCTTTTAGAGTTTTAGAGAAGAGCTTTTAGAGTTTTACAGCAAAGCTTTTAGAGTTTTAGAGCAAAACTTTTAGAGTTTTAGAGCAGAGCTTTGAGTTTTTAGAGCAGAGCTTTTAGAGTTTTAAAGTAGAGCTTTTAGAGCTTAAGAGCTGAGTTTTTAGAACTCTAGAGCAGAGTTTATAGAATCTTAGAGCAAAGCCGTGAGAGTTTTAGAGGAGAGATTTTATTATCTTTTTTAAAGGCCACGTGACGTAATTACAACTTATCAGTTGAAGGATAATACTCGTACAATATGGAACAATGGCAGACAAATAATAATAAGGAGACTTTGTTATCCTTATCAGAGTTATCAGCTCATCACTAAATATAAAATAATAATAATAAAGCTTTCTCTTAGATACCTACGAGTATATCAAAAATTAAATAAAGAAGTACCTGTATAATAATTTGTCCCATATAATTATTATAACACATTTAGTAGAAATACTGTTGTTGACACAATTTTGCAATTCCAACATGAGAAGTGGATTAACATGAAATCTTTCTCTTAGATACCTACGATTATATCAAAAGTTAAATAAAGAAGTACCTGTATAATAACTTGTCCCATATAATTATTATAACACATTTAGTAGAAATACTGTTGTTGACACAATTTTGCAATTCCAACATGAGAAGTGGATTAACATGAATTACACCGGAAACCGCCAAAAAGCTGTAAAATGCCGCCAACCGTTGCACCGATTTTGACCAAAAGTTTCGTGTCGCATCCTTGTCACATTTGACATCTAAATACCAAATTTCAAGTCTCTAGCTCTTACCGTTCTCGAGATATTTTGCTTACAGACAGACACACAAACGCACACACGGACCAATGGCTGAAACTTTGGATTTAGGCTCTAGGGACCTCAAAACGTGTTTTGGCACTAAAAACTGACCATCGAAAGGATTAACATTGTGTCAATAGCAGAGCGTTTTGAATTTCATCATTAATCTACATAAAATATGTACCTTTTTAAATTTTTACTTTTACTGAGATTTTTTTTTCTCTTCCTTTTTTACATTTACAGACTTCTCAACCGCCAGTGTGGACGCCGTCATGGACCTATTGAACAGATTGGAACTATTCCACCGTATATAATATAACGTGGATTACGGCGCGACCCCTCTTTGTATCTTCCTCTTTCTCTCTTCTTCCTGATATCCCTTTTAATGGCCTTCTCCCTCTTTCTCACACTCTCCTCTTCCATTTCGAACTCTGTCTCTTTCTCTCTTCTTCGTAGTATCCCTTCTAAAATTCCCTCTTTGTATCTTCCTCTTTCTCTCTTCTTCCTGGTATCCCTTCTAATGGCCTTCTCCCTCTTTCTCACACTCTCCTCTTCCATTTCGAACTCTGTCTCTTTCTCTCTTCTTCGTAGTATCCCTTCTAAAATGGCCTTCTCTCTTTTTTCCTCTCTCCCCTATGTCGAACTCCATCTCTTTCTTTCTTCCTGGTAATATCCCTAGCTCTCTCTCTATCTTTCTCACTCTCCCCTTCTATGTCGTTGTCTTTTTCTTTCTCTTGTTCCTGGTATCCCTTCTACTAGCCTCCCCTCTCTCTCCCTCTCATTTCTCTCCGTTTGTCTAGTAGTTCGAAGTCACTGAATGCCAAATGCCACTAATACTAGTGTTTTCAAAATGCAAGACTTCGTTTCTAGCTGCTAGTAGGTACTATGTAAGTATGTATGCAAATGGGAGGTTTACAGACGTGTTCTCAGTGTCCTGGCTTCGCGACACTGGCTTAATATGTTAGAATGTTGTAAGAAAATGGGAAAACTATCGTGAAAAATGCTGGGGAAAACCCCGGAAACCAATAATTTTATGGTAAATATATGGTAATTAGAACAGACCGTTAAATAATGAAGAAAAAAGAAAAAAAAATGCTGGGGAAAACCCCGGAAACCAATAATTTTATGGTAAATATATGGTAATTAGAACAGACCGTTAAATAATGAAGAAAAAAGGTTACACTTGAGTCCATAATTCTTTTCCAAAGGCAACGTGTTGATCATAGAAAAAGCGAGAGAATTAGTGCACGTGAAAATGCATGGGAGAGATTTTCCCTGATAATGACACCAATAAATTAAATTTTATAATAATGGACTTTGAGGACTCTTTATTGGATGGAGAGATAATGTCAGGAAGCAAAATGTTATTTATTTTATAAAACATGAAAAACTTTCAGGTAGCACACCTAATACAGGCTGTTTTTCATGAATACCTCTTATAAAATTTGGAGCTCGGTCTTCCATCAGTCAAGTTTATGTTGTCCCAGCCCGGGACTTGAACCTGGGCACTTCAACATGCAAGACGAGATGGTTCCGTTGTGACAATCTGTAGAAAAGAGATAAGGGGACAAGGTTGAAAAAATATAGGATAAAGAAAGTAAAAGTCATCGACCTGCTCCACCCAGGAGAACTTGGATGAAAATCTTCAACGTAAGACGTCACCCTGTATTGATAAAGACATTTGATATTTTTTTTCTGCTCAAAAATTTCCAAGTTTCAATTTTCAAAGATAGGAAAAAATGAGTAGATATACGAACATTATTGATTTGATCTGAAATTTAAATATTGTGCAAAAAAAAAAAAAAAAAAAAAAAAAAATCGAGATGAAGATGATTTTTGTTCTGTGCTGTGTAGAGAACAAAATTCCGCGTCGAATAAGCCTGTATACGCAAAAAGGGCAAAAGTCGACTTTTGACCTTCTTGCTGCGCACCCCTCAATTATACCCTGCTGGGCCACATGAACAAAAATATGATAGAAATCCCTACAACTTTTGTTTTCTGAAAACTGTGAAGAAGTTTGACAGAGGGAACTGTAACTGCTGAGGTCTTATCATCCGGAAAGTGTAGAGAGGACAGGATAGGAGAAAACCAGCCGCTTCGAGAATGAACCTTGTCTGTTCAAGATAAGATGCGCCCCGGGCAGGAATCGAACCCGCGAGTAAACGCTTGCAAAACACCTACAACTGGGACGTGTTAAATCTACAGAAATTAAATTCTACTTTGGTCTCTACATTGCTTTTAATGAGATCTTATGGAAATGGGGTAGGTACCCGGGTAAAGCCATGTACTACCAGGAGCACAGTTAGTAAAGTTGTACTCGTATACCACTTGCCATGCAGAAGGTCCCGGGTTCGATTTCAAGAATCAACTGAAAAAGTTATTTCGATTGAAAATAGCTCAATGGGTTACTTTCTGATTATGGTGTTGTCGTGTTGACCCAGCAGCCACATGGGAAGTATTGTTTCTCTTCTCACCCATCCGATGGGGGACATACTATTCATACTAAGTACGAAAGGAAGGACATGTTATGACACAGACTACACGAGTCTAATGTACAACTTACCTATGTTCATAATATTGTCCTTCTCCGGGTCATAGCACAGCCAGTCATAAAACAGAGCTAGCTTACAGTTTGCTAATACTACTGGGGATGTACAAGACGTCAGTAGCCAGCCTATCACTGCCCATCTGAAATTGGAATAGAATAGAATATACCCTGTTTATACTGCCAAAATGAAACTGAAAAATCCCTTTACTCCCACAGTCCAAGCAAGGTCTTAGGTATGTATTTGGTATAGAATAAATTCACAAATTACAAATAAAAACCTTGCTTGGATTAAAAAAAAAAAAGAAAAAAAAATATAATTCAAGTTAAAAAAGAAGAAAAAAATGGTCTGGCTGGGGGACTTTAAAAATTTCCCTCGCTTAAACAGCACGGTTGAGTGCGAACGGCATCCACTCGAAAAATTTCTGTAGCCAAAACCAAATGTCAGCCCAAAGTAATAACGCCAGTGCTGATTGAGAGGCTGACGAAAAACGCCGACCCCGTCTGTACACGGGAAAAAGCGAAGGTAAAGAAGAAGATTGAAGATCAGACGCCATCTGATGAGAGACATACTACGAGATGGGCATGCTCATTCACTATTAACTTTATTCACTCCTAACACATCTCTAGAAGGAAGTGTAATGTAATGGCTGTTCGATTTGTTCATGAATTGTAAATAAATAAATCTGAGTATTTTGTTGAAAAAAAGTGAGTTCACTTACCTAGGTATAATGTCACTACATAGAAGTTCATTGGTGGGATGTATAACTCCTACAATGAATCGAATCACATCATAACGTAATGCTTGTGATTCTGTAGTTGAGAGATACTGAAACCAAAACACAACATTCATTTATTTATTTGACAACTAAGTCTAAGATCCGTCGCATGTTGGAAGCATAGTCGCGTGACTGTTGATAGCGCGTAGTCGCCTGAAAAAGCAAACCTATGATTTTTTTTTTCTTTTTTATTTGGTACAATTTATTCGGCATACAATACAATACATAATACAATGAGTATAATTATAGCTAATGAAATGTATTATTTTTGTACTTCAAAAGAAAAAAGTGAATGTATTCTCGCCAAGTACATTCTTCTGCATCTACCGAAAGTTTCCAGAGAGAAAACTTCCACACTGTTTGAGAATATTTCTGGTCCACTTGCAAAAAATTCAAGATGTTCTCTTATCGACAAGACTTCCCAGGTTTGAACTTCATTTAGCTGACAAAAAGGATAGTAAAGTAGAGCTAAAACCCATAGCAATTACACTGGAGTTGCAACCACCAGTTGTCTTTCATGAGGTTGTGTGCAACTAAGCTAACTAGGCTGGCTAATCCTAAAAATTGTCAGAGAGATTAGCGTCAAAATTTTCTTCTCTCTTCACAACCTTTGTATAAATAGAAAGTAAAAAAGGGGCTTTTTTGTTCCAATTAATGAACCGTCAATTAAAAAGATATTACGAGTACGAGTAATTCAAACAAAGCTTTCAAAGAGGTCCGTCCACCTCGAAATTGCGGACTCGAAGAAAGAAAAAGCCAAAAGAAGAAGGAGGGGAAGCCAAGTTTTCTGCTAAATTCTATTTCCTTAATACACGCTTTCTATATTCTATTATTTTTTTATTTGTTTTCCAAATTCCGCTTCGAACAAATTTGATTTCCCACGAGAACAACGCACGATGGAAAAGTCTTGTTCCCACAATATTGGCAGAATGAAACGAAGGTGAACAGAAACACCGAGTTGAGTAAACTGTTCAAATAGACGACATTTTCATAGGTGATTTCGATAAATTGGAATCGAATTTACAAGCATTTCCCCACTGAGAATATTTAGTCACAAAAATAGAACAATAGAAGACGCATTCTACCCCCACCAAATCAACACAGATTCCTTATTTCAGCTATTATCAGATTACCACTTTGTGGTAGACATATCTTAGACATCTTTCTGAAGAAGTGAAGAACTGTAGCCCATTTCACGAAAGTTTGGAATTGTAAAAGTTAGTGAGCTAGTAAATATTCTTGGGTCTATTTGTTTTCATAGATGGTAGATGGCGCTCTACACTTGTAACTTTTACAATTCCATACTTGTGGAATATGCTACAGGTTGTATACCAAGTCGGAGAACTAGCAATTATCTGACTTGACACAGGTGCTGTCATGACCTAGAATCCTAGATATAGCAGATCAATTTTTTGATACTTTTTCCCACTCCCTGTAGGTATGTACCTATACTTACAGACCTATACAAGAAATTTTTCAAAATAAAATACATTTTCTGGAATAATTACGTAACTATCATAATCATAAATATCTTTACTGTACGTCTGGAATGCTAATTAAAATTATTTTCATTTTATTCCCTCTTATATTTAAGACTTCTTTTAATTTCTTTTTACTACACAAAAGTATTTCTAATTCCTTTTTCATACAGACTCGACGGACATTCATGATTATTTTGGTACATACGAATATTCTTAACCTTCCAACCAATTTACGCCAGTTTTTTTTTTGCTTTTTGGCTCTATGGTTTTCTGGACAAAATTTGCACCACCACATTCGTGTTCCTGGTATAAAGACCTTTAATTTGATATATAGGTCGACCAGGTTTGGACAAGTCCGTCTATGGGGACAGACAGAGTGACAGACAGACGACACCGAAGCGAATACAATAGCCCGTCCACTATATCTTTTGTTATTAGTATCGTAATAATAAAGGAAGGACGGGCTAAAAACTATTTATGTGGAGAGTTCTTTTTCTGGTTGAATTTAACTTAACACGTGTTTTCTTCAAGAACTTTTTTCCATAGTTGCAACCCTGGACTCGTGTATGTTATTATTTTGAACCAACTATGCACGAGTGGTCAACATAATAGCGGGCATACTTACCCAGATATATGTACTTATCATATACTTACCCAGACAGGAAGGACCTGAAGTTCCTGCAGGACACTCGCAGGATGTGTGCAGGGAACCCAACTGTCTGTGAACAGAAGAAAACATCCCATCAGAATGACAATAATATAAAAGGGGTAAAATCAGCTGTCTGTAAGACACAATTTTCAAACAAACTAAATCACTTTAATCTAAATACCTAGATTAATGAAATACATTTCCAAAAGTAATTAGGTTTCAGGGTTATTACTATTTTATTCCACGTTATTACTATTTTATACTACTACTAATTTTATTCCACGTTTCCATCGAATATTATTTCAAGTTCAAGAGATCCATGTAATGCTCGTGGGACAAAGGTAAAGTTCACCCCTCAAGTCATGATTCTAATTTTAGAAACATTTTTGTGACAACTTACTTGTTCAGTACATTCAGACTAAAGCTCTTAATTTCCCCTCTATATTTATTTTATTTTTTTTTTATTAAAAAAAGAAGAAGAAAACAGGAAAGTCTTCAAGTTGGAAACTTTGTTATGTTGTACAATGTGAAAGTAAATGAAATTGTCTTGAAACTATTTCTCGACTAGTTTGCAGACACACATATGAATAGATGTGTGCATTGGGTGAACTGCATGGGCGAATGGACTATTTTAATTCTATCAAAGGATAAGCATATAAACAAAGTAAATACTCTAATCCCCTTAGTCAAATTCCAGGCGCCACTGGCAAGCAAAAATTATTAAAAGATAACTTTTTCTGTTCATTTAAAGTTGTAAAAAAAATCTCTAACTTTTCTTATTACAAAGATGATAATGACTCCTCTACTCAGAATTGTTATTGTAGTCGGTAAATGAAGTTCGTTTGGGGAAATTTTCTTTACTGCTTTTCTCATAGACGCTGCGGCTCAGCCTAGTTAGTTTGGATACTGTGTGCCAGCCTATTAGTTAGTTTGGATACTGTGTGCCACCCTAGTTAGTTTGGATACTGTGTGCCAGCCTAGTTAGTTTGGATACTGTGTGCTAGCCTAGTTAGTTAGTTTGGATACTGTGTGCCAGCCTAGTTAGTTTGGATACTGTGTGCCAGCCTAGTTAGTTAGTTTGGATACTGTGTGCCAGCCTAGTTAGTTTGGATACTGTGTGCTAGCCTAGTTAGTTTGGATACTGTTAGCCAGCCTAGTTAGTTTGGATACTGTGTGCCAGCCTAGTTAGTTTGGATACTGTGTGCCAGCCTAGTTAGTTTGGATACTGTGTACCAGTCTAGTTAGTTTGGATACTGCGTACCAGCCTAGTTAGTTTGGATACTGTGTGCCAGCCTAGTTAGTTTGGACACTGTGTGCCAGCCTAGTTAGTTTGGATACTGTGTACCAGCCTAGTTAGTTTGGATACTGTGTGCCAGCCTAGTTAGTTTGGATACTGTGTACCAGCCTAGTTAGTTTTGATACCGTGTACCAGCCTAGTTAGTTTGGATACTGTGTACCAGCCTAGTTAGTTTGGATACTGTGTACCAGCCTAGTTAGTTTGGGGGGTAGCGCGTATGCCTTAACTGTGTGTCTACCAAGATAATCCTTTTCGAAAGATGTTTTTCATACTTGTAATTTTCAAAATTAAAATGCCAACTTTGAGTTTCAGAAATATTACAAGCTTGATTTTTCAAAACGATGTCTACCAAGATAATCCTTTACGAAAGATGTTTTTCATACTTGTAATTTTCAAAATTAAAATGCCAACTTTGAGTTTCAGAAATATTACAAGCTTGATTTTTCAAAACGCATAACTAAAGGGTTCAAGTTAATTTTATTCCGACATTTCCAACACCAACAGGTTACCCTTCGATCATCTATGGTCAGGGGAAAAAGATAAAAATAATAAATAAAACCATAAGCTTTACGAAACATTTTGTTAATTTGATTGATGCTGTGGCCCACGGGGACAAATCCCATTATTAATTTTGGACAGCTTATAAAGCATTATTGCAACCAAAATTTTGTTATAACGCTTTTTCACGCTTTTGACAGGCTCTTTCCTTTTCACGTGTACTAAAAAAAGCGTTGTAATTTTGTTTGATATTCAAAATACGATTATATCAATTATGACGAAATGGACCCATTTTTTAGTTATTGCAACCAAAATTTTGTTATAACGCTTTTTCACGCTTTTGACAGGCTCTTTCCCTTTCACGTGTACTAAAAAAAGCGTTGTAATTTTGTTTGATATTCAAAATACGATTATATCAATTATGACGAAATGGACCCATTTTTTAGGCAACCAAAATTTTATTATAACGCTTTTTCACGCTTTTGACAGGCTCTTTTTTGCCTTTCACGTGTACTAAAAAATCTGGCGTGAACATCACACGACTTTCCTTATCCTATTGAATGATGCTCATTTTTATGTTCTACAGTAACTTTTACAATATCTCTAACCGTTTAGTCAGTATAGCTGAAAACCGCCAAAAAACGGTCAGAAACCGCAAAAAGCGGTCACAATACCGCCAACCGTTGCACCGATCTTAACCAAATGTTCGTTCTCCCTTTATTCCTTTAAGTCACCCATCCATTTATTGGCCTTACTCGGCATAGCTTAACATAAGTGACGCTAAAACCGGTCTTAAAATAATGACTGAAGTGTTATCTAAAACTTTTCTCGTTTTGAGTTCATAGGTCGTCGCGACAAATTTCAAGATCAGAGCTCATTTGTGTGAGAAAATGTGAAAAAAATTCCCCAAAATAAGGGGAGGAGAGAGACAGGAGGAGGGTAAGAGAGAGAGAGAGAGGAGGGGAAGGAGAGAGTTATATTTGGAAGCAAAAAGGGAGGAGGAAACAACGAGGAAGATGGATATAGAGAGATAAAACAAAGTTTTCCCATTACAAACATTGATGTCCCAATACGTTTTGTAATACAGGGGATATACATATATTGAGGATAAAATTCCATACCTCGGCTGAGATTGAACACACGCCCTCCTGTTCACCAGGCGAGCGCCTTGACCACTACACCACCGATAAAGTTCATTCCAGGCGTGAATCGAACCTAGCGCTTACAAGGCAGGCGCGCTACCGAGCTACTCGTCAACCCCGCCCCTACCTCCTTCGAGAGGTCATGGGGTCATCTAAACAAGCAGGTAATTTAAAACAACTCTTGTCTCAGAACGAACGCCACACCAGTTGATTCACATGATCCTTTTTTTTTTAAAGGGTAGTCGACTACCAGTTGGTTCCTGGGTTTTTGAGGGTCGAACTACCAGTTGATTCTCGTAATACCTGTAATGACTTGGATGAAGATTGAACCCACGCCCTCCTGTTTACCAGGCGAGCACCTTGACCACTACACCACCGATAAAGTTCATTCCAGGCGTGAATCGAACCTAGCGCTTACAAGGCAGGCGCGCTACCGAGCTACTCGTAAATAAAGGCAAGTCGCAAATCATCTGACTTTTCTACTAATCTTCTGCAGTCTAATTTTCTCTGCCAATCGTTTCTCTTCCTCATGTTACCCTGGTTTTGATTAAAAAGTTTCTGGCGAACAATACCGAGAATTGCCCATAATATTTGCAGAAACTAAAACCCCATGAGAGCAATAGTCTGCGAAAAGCCTTTCTCGGATAGGTTTCAAGCAATATTTACCGAATTATGAATCCCTATTATGATATCGAATGTATTTTCGGTATTAACCCCTTTATTATAAACTCCACCATCAAACTTTCAACAAACAATGAGCCCAAAATACATGGGTAATATGGGTATAAGAAAAGAAAAGGGGGGAAGGGAAAAGAAAATGAATTTAAAGCCGGGTTCTCAAGGTATTCTTTGCCACTTAACGCACAAAGGACAAAAGAATAGGAAAATAATAAAACAACAAAGTTACCCAATACCGAGAATTGCCCATAATATTTGCAGAAACTAAAACCCCATGAGAGCAATAGTCTGCGAAAAGCCTTAACCGATGTTGGATAATGCTAATAATGAATGGGTAACTTCAGATTTTAGAGTGAAAGAGAGAGGGAGAGGAGAGGGAAAGAAAGAGGTAGAAGGAAAAGGAAGTGGGTAATAAGAACTACCAATCGGAGGTAGAGGGAAGGATTATAAGATGAGATAGGAAGGGAAGGAGAAATGCTTCCTGAATAAGTGAATATCGAAATTATAAAATGAAGAGGTTAACCACACTAGGTAAAGGAGATCGCAAGTTCAAGTCTCGTGGGAGGTAATTACTAATTAATTATGTTTTAATTTTAAACCAATTCAGTCAGATATTATTTGCCTCGCATATTAAAAAGCTGACGAGCTTGGTTAACTTTTCTGTACTATCTATCCTTTCCCTAATTTGTTAATTTACCTAGATATTATTCAAGATCAATACTGAAAGCATAAAAACCAATCATGACTAGACATTGATAGACAAGGTCGCAGTGTAAGCGCAGGCTTCAGAAAAAGCTTTTGGTTGCAGACTACACTGAAGTCAAGAGTTCTCACACTTTTTAGGTATTGATAAAAAAAAGTCAACAAATATGTTTTGGGTTATTTTGGAAGGTAGAAGTTTATTTCAACCACAAACACACCTATAAATGATTTTACGGGTGACATAAAAGTGTAATTAAATGAGAAAAAAAAAAGTCAACAATCATGTTTTGGGTTATTTTGGAAGGTAGAAGTTTATTTCAACCACAAACACACCTATAAATGATTTTACGGGTGACATAAAAGTGTAATTTAAGCGGAGGTGAAGGGATATATGAATTTGCAGAGGATTAGAGATGAAAAAGGAAACCAGTCAGGTATAATATAGGAAATAAAGAGCGAAATATTGAAGAGGAAAGAAGGTGAAAGATATTGAGTAAGGAGAGAGAGAAAGAGATAAGAAAAGGAAGGAGAGAGAGAGAAAAAGAGGAATAAAGAGAGGGAGAGATGAGAAGGAGAGGAAGGAGAGAGGGATAAAGGTAAGAAAAATGGGAGAGAAAGTGAAAGAGAGACAGAGAAAGAGAGAGAGGGGGAGGGAAAGGGGAACGAAGAATAGAGAGAGGGAGGTAAGGAGATAAAGAACAGAGATTGAAGTAAAGTGTAGAGAAAGAATAGAGAGCGAGGGAGGTAATATAAGCGGAGGTGAAGGAATATATGAATTTGCAGAGGATTAGAGATCAAAAAGGAAACCAGTCAGGTATAATATAGGAAATAAAGAGCGAAATATTTAAGAGGAAAGAAGGTGAAAGATATTGAGTAAGGAGAGAGAGAAAGAGATAAGAAAAGGAAGGAGAGAGAGAGAAAGAGGAATAAAGAGAGGGAGAGATGAGAAGGAGAGGAAGGAGAGAGGGATAGAGGAAGGAGAGAGAGAGAGGAATAAAGAGAGGGAGAGATGAGAAGGAGAGGAAGGAGAGAGGGATAAAGGTAAGAAAAATGGGAGAGAAAGAGAGAGAGAGACAGAGAAAGAGAGAGAGAGGGGGAGGGAGAGGGGAACGAAGAATAGAGAGAGGGAGGTAAGGAGATAAAGAACAGAGATTGAAGTAAAGTGTAGAGAAAGAATAGAGAGCGAGGGGGAACGAAGAATAGAGAGAGGGAGGTAAGGAGATAAAGAACAGAGATTGAAGTAAAGTGTAGAGAAAGAATAGAGAGCGAGGGAGATATTTATGACAGAGAAGGAAATGAAATTTTGTGTTTATTGTCTCCCTAATATCATTGTTAACCAGTGGCGGCACATGGAATAAAATGAGCTTCAGTTCAATTTAATGGAGGATAGATACTTGTACATAATTATATTTTGAAAATAACAAGCTGGGTCCGTCCCTCCGGGAATTTTTTAGCCCGTAGTTTATTCGATCGTGATTAGAGAAAATCAGTACCTATGTACCTACCTAATTTGTTTAATATTCAGTTTATTATCATTCTTGATTTGATTTTTTGATTTTACTTTCATGTAATGATTTAAAATCAAGACTAGAGCCCGTTCTCCCTTTATTCCCAATATAATGTTTAAGTCACCCATCCATTTATTTCCTTTTAATGTTTCCCAATAACTACCAATATAATGTTTAAGTCACCCATCCCCATTTATTGGCCTTGCTCGGCATATTAACATAGGTGACGCTAAAACCGGTCTTAAATGATCGACTGAAGTGTTATCTAAAACTTTCTCGCTTTTCATGCTTTGAATTTTGAAAACCTCGATTGGTTCATTTTCCTATGCCATTTTCTCCTCTCTCACCCATCACATATTTAACCACTCCACTGAGGATGGACCATTCTTCCATAACTTTTGTGGCCACCCTTCTCTCTTTCCCTCACTCTTCCTGTCTCTCCCTCTTTCTCTCCCTCTCGCCCTCTTTCCTTTCCTAGTTCCTTTCTCACTCATTCTCTCTCTTTTCCTTCCTCTCTCATTCTCTCTTTACAATTTCCTCCCTTATTAACATAATTCTGCAATTTCCCCCTCTTTCCTTTCCTCGTTCCTTTCTCACTCATTCTCTCTCTTTTCCTTCCTCTCTCATTCTCTCTTTACAATTTCCTCCCTTATTAACATAATTCTGCAATTTATTTATTTTTTATCTCTCTCCCTCTTTTCATCTGGCTAATACGTAGTCTTCCTGATTTAGAGTTCTCCCTCTCTCTCAATTTTCCCTTCTACCTCTCTCTCAATTTTACTTCATGTCCTCTCTTATATTAACTCCCCTCTTACTATGTCTTACCCCTCCATCTCTCTCCTTTATATTTTATTTGTTCTTCTCTTTCCCTCTACTCCTTCTTTCCCCTTACACTCCTCTCTCGCCTCTCCTTAGTTCTTCTCTCTTTCTCTCTCTCCCTCTATTTCTTCTTCTCTTTTCAGCCACTTCTTTCTCCTTCTCTTTCTCTCTTCCTTTATTTCTATAACTATTAATGTTCCTCTTCCCCTCTTTCTTGTTTTCTTCTCCCTCTCCCTTCCTCCCGTTTTCTCCACCTCTCTCTGTTTCCTTCCCCTCTCTGGAAAATTTTCTCATAAACTTTTATGGTCTACAATTTAGTCCCCGGGAATAGTTTTCATTTTTGGTCTGCGAACTTTATCGTCTTCTCTCTTTCTTCTGTGGTACTCTCGTGTGTGGGAGTAGGACGGAGAGACAAATTTCATGTAACATTATTAGATTGGAGTGAAAGAAGAGGAGAGGTAGGGAGTGTGTTATTGAGAGGGCAAGAGAGGGAGGAGGGGAGAGAGAGGAGAGGAGACAGACATACATTATAAATTTTGCCAAAAAGTTCTGGTTCTGGAAAAACAAAACTTTTGCAGTATTTCTACAATTTTATATCCATTATGTTGATAAAATATCTAGGTAGGTACTAAAAAAAAAAATCTGGTGTGAACATCACACGACTTTCTATTACATTTGCAGAATACGTAGGTATTTGAAAAGAATTAGAAAATAAAAAAAATGTAATAAAAGGGAAATTTGTTGACACAGGGGAGTATCGAACCCGCAACTTCTCAACTGTAAGTCTTTTCAAAATAAGGGAAGTGGGTTCAATTGGAAAGGAAGTCAGTTTTTCTTGTTGGCACTACTTACCTGAGTAACATCATCTTGCTTGATAATTTGACAACCTATGCTTTCCGAATACTCGTTCCTCTGAAACGAAATAAAAATAACAATAATAAATTCAGCTTATTCGAAAAATGGAAAGTCGATTTCTGTTTGGGTCTGACCAAAAGCTTGTTTTTATTTCTAGTCGCCAGCCTAGTTACTTTGGTAACGCGACTGTCTTGTAAGCGCTAGGCCGCGGGTTCGATTCCTACCCAAGGCAGATTTTATCCTGAACGAATAATGGGTCGAAAATTCGAGAGCGAGAAAATTGAGAAATCACATTGATTGAATAATGTTCGCTCTCGGAATGGCCGACTTTCTCCTATCCTGTCTTCCTTCTTCGTCGATTTCGGGACGATAAGACCTTATCAGTTACAGTTCCCTCTATCAAACCTCTTGCATTTATAATGAAACTCCTTGTTTCACCGTAACTTTTGATCAGTTTGCCCGCTTTAAATAAAATTTAGCAGACATGTTTACTTGATTACATTGTTTACCATACAGAGGATTTGTAAATGCAATTTCTTTGTGTTATGTCACAACTTTGGTGCTCACTGCAGCATTGTAGGATTTTTCCCAATAAGTATCTCAATAATCCTAACAACCAATGTTTACCTACCATGCTGGCACCGGTCGCTATGCGCATTTACATGTCATAGCTACTCATTTTCCTCACGAGGCTGAGTGGGCCCCGCAACAGCCAGTCACGGGATCAATCATTTGCATGATACAAATTTCTTGACCCCGCCGGGAATCGAACCCGGGTCTCCCGCGTGCAAGGCGAGTGCAGTGACCACTACGCCATGGGAGGTGACGGGAACACACAAATGTCCTTTTGGATTAAGTCGGGGGGATATAACCCGTTCCTTGGGAAGATAAAGAGATGGGGAAGGAAGAGAAAGAGGAGGAGGAGGAAGAGGAAAAAGAGCAGAAAAAACACTAAAGGGGAAGAGGGAGAAATGAATTGAACAAAGAGAGTTAAGAGAGAGAGGAGGAGACTGGGAACAAAGAGATGAGTTAGAGAAAGAATAGAAGACCTACATATACCTTATTCATGTTAGCAAAGGACTGAAAGAATTGAAAACGGAAGAAGAGAAAGAGAGAGAGAAGAGATTGACAGGAGACGGGAATTAAGAGATAAGGGGAGGAGAGAGACAGGAGGAGGGGAAGAGAGAGAGAGGAGGGGAAGGAGAGAGTTATCTTTGGAAGCAAAAAGGGAGGAGGAAAGAACGAGGAAGATGGATATAGAGAGATAAAACAAAGTTTTCCCATTACAAACATTGATGTCCCAATACGTTTTGTAATACAGGGGATATGAGTTCAATAACAATATACAGGGTGACCCTAACCCCGCCCCTACCTCCTTCGAGAGGTCATAGGGTCATCTAAACAATCAGGTAATTTAAAACAACTCTTGTCTCAGAACGAACGCCAAACCAGTTGATTCACATGATCCTTTTTTTTTAAAAGGGTAGTCGACTACCAGTTGGTTCCTGGGTTTTTGAGGGTCGAACTACCAGTTGATTCTCGTAATACCTGTAATGACTTGGATGAAAAAAAGAAGAGATTAAGAGATATATTAATTTTATTTTTACCGAGATTATTCTTTTTCCTTATGAAACATTTAAACGAAAAGACAATAAATTCCGTGTCAAACATTTCAATGTTCTTTGTTCTGTAGAAGAAAAAGAAGAAGAAAAAAAATATTGGGATACAACTGGTTTCCTTCCCTTGGCCGAAAGAAATGATTTGTACTTATTCGTATACCTTTAGGACTGCGGAAAAGGACCTTTCCAGTCGCATTCTGGCAGTTTAAACAGGAGACATTCTCATTAAAGATACTATTTAATGAGAACTGTTACTCAAATATTTTTACTCATAATTAGAAATAGAAATTCTTACATCAAAACCCTACAACGAAAGATCCAAGGATCGCCCCCCATTTTCCCCAAAAAGTCAATTTAAACCTAACGTTCACCCTGTATAAAATTTGAAATGCCCCCGTGTCTTAGTATTAAATCGGGCACCATGTAGGACGTAGGGTTAGGCAAATTTTTTCGCGTGTTACCTATAACCCTAACATTCCCAGAAAGTTGATCATTTGTGAAAGTTCTTTTCGCGTGCAACCTAACCCTATCATTCCCATAAAGTTGACCATTTATGAAAGTTCTTTTCACGTGCTACCTAACCCTATCATTCAAAGGAAGTTGATCATTTGCGAAAGTTCTTTTCGCCTTATAGAATTATTTAGTGGGATGTAATAAGGGATTTTTTCTATGGGACCAAATTTTGAGAAGTATTTTTCCCCAGTCTACCTGGTTTTTCCAGTACGCAAGTAGTACATCTTTAGTACGCAAGTAGTACTGTCTACCTGAAAATTTAGTAGTGGGATGTAATAAGGGATTTTTTCTATGGGACCAAATTTTGAGAATTATTTTTCCCCAGTCTACCTGGTTTTTCCAGTACGCAAGTAGTACATCTTTAGTACGCAAGTAGTACTGTCTACCTGAAAATTTAGTATAATTAGAAAAACCATCACTAACATTGTTTCCCTTCTTTGGTTAAATTATGAGATGGATTATTCGAAATCTTCGTAATGAGATCTTAAATCAATACAGAAAACTGTTAGTATGCTGGAACAGCTCATTATAAGCTGAGACCGAAATATACGAGTAATTATGTATGTACTTTAAAAATACTAGGCTTTTCACTCCTTCTTCTTCTTCTCTTTCATCTCATTATTTATCATTCAGTTGCCTTACTACCCACACTAAGAGGATCCTAATTTTAAAAGGGCGAGGGAAGAAATTGGTACCTATAATTTGCCAGACAAAATGCAACTCGTAAAGTAATGAAGCGAACACGAGAGTGGAGAAGGGAGGACGAGGGTGAAATATAGAAATTTAAATAAATACAACGAAGTAAAAAAAAACCGTGACGCAAGTGGCAGCAAATTGCGACAAAAAAGAATACATAGATAGTAAAAAGGTAGCGAAAAAAACACTGAAGTGGTTTTGGGGAAGTTAAAAAAAAAAGAACATCACACGACTTTCCTTATCCTTTTATTCAGTGCAGTAGTCCTTAACAAAAATGGACACGGCACACAAGGGATCAAGAAGAGACCGCCTCGCCTTATCCTATTAAATTAAGATCAGTGTCGCCAATCGCTATATTCGCGCTCACGTAGAACGAAGCGTATTTTTCCGCTCTTACCCTTTTGCAGCTATCCTTCTTCCAATCTCCTGTTTTCCTACAAAGAAAATGCGTCAGTGTGTAGGCGTCTAAATTTAGAACACCCTCTCTCTCTCTCTCTCTCACTCACTCTCGCACTTTTACGTATTCAGGATTCAATTCTCCAATTTTTTTTTTGGACCCGTTCCAAAATTAACTAAATGAGAAAGACGAAAAACAAAATGATATTCGCGTTCTTAAGTTTAATTAACACAAACGCCTTTGCGAAGAGAGAGAGAGAGAGAGAGAGAGAGAGATAGGGGAAGCGACCTTTTTTGTTCCGTCATTTTACCCTCTGTCAAAATACATAGAAACTGTTCCAAGCTTCCAAGAAGTTCTTATTAGGTTTCATTATTTTGATATTACATATTTAATTATTATTTTTCGTAGTGCAAATTTTTTGATAGAAAACTATCCGACATCATTCATGTATGATACTAAAATTTGCACAAGTTTCAAATTAATCAGCCAAGTCAAAGTGAGTCAAAGTTTCAATAAAAGTTTTTTTAAAAAAAGTGAGAATTTGGAATGTCTGTGTACATTTTTGGGGATATTTCTATTGTGTCCGATTATTTCGACCGTGACGAAGACTTAGAAGAGAATCAAACGAAGATGGCAAAGTGAAAGTGTGCACCAATACGATGGCATCAAAAAGAGGAACAAAAAATAAATTGTTGTCCTTATTTTATTGCTGAAATCCACAAAAATATACACATTTTTACCTACTTTTTCCCTACGTCAGCTTCACAGAAAAGCATGACGAAAAAAAAAAAAAAAAAACATTTCTTCCAAGAAAAGGTCTTATTAGGTTTCATTATTTTGATATTACTTACATATTTAATTATTATTTTTCGTAGTGCAAATTTTTTTGATAGAAAACTATCCGACATCATTCATGTATGATACTAAAATTTGCACAAGTTTCAAATCAATCAGCCAAGTCAAAGTGAGTCAAAGTGTCAATAAAAGTGAGAATTTGGAATGTCTGTGTACATTTTTGGGGATATTTCTATTGTGTCCGATTATTTCGACCGTGACGAAGACTTAGAAGAGAATCAAACGAAGATGGCAAAGTGAAAGTGTGCACCAATACGATGGCATCAAAAAGAGGAACAGGAAAGCCTCCATATTCATAATGATATGGACCTCTTATTTTGGAGTGGCGCGACTACATTCCAGGCCTAAACCTTATTAACCCCATTGCTTGACTTACCGACAAGTTGCTCCCCCACTGCAGCTCTCTGATTGACATAGGGGGCCATGCTCACAATGCTCGCCCGAAAATCCTTCGAAGCAAGAACAGGAGAATGTCCTGCGAAAATAAAAAGAGGGAACAGAATTAGAATAGGAATAAAATAGGACTTTTTCCTACCATCAATACTTTTTTGTACATGTAAAACGTGTTTAGCACATTGCATAATCTCTGTAGATACCAGGCATTAATAAAAAATGAACTTTTTTCAAGAGGTTGACAGAGGGAACTGCCTGGCTTTCTTCTAGATTCTAAGGAATCTAAGGTCTTATCGTCCCGAAATCGAAGAGAGAAGGAAGACAGGATAGAAGAAAGCCAGCCGTTCCGAGAACAAACATTATCCGTTCCGGATAAATTCCGCGGCCTAGCGCTTACAATGCAGACGCGCTACCCAGCTAACTGGGCTGGCTCAGGGGCTCATCCAAAAATAATGTTGTGAGAAACATTGAAATGAAATTTTCATTAGTCTTCACTGTACCAGAAGTTAGAACCAATATCGAACATAAATGCTTTTAGGTCCTGCATAATTTTGTTTGAAGTCAAACCTAATTCAAGACGAAATATGGCACTGTGAATAATGTATTCGAATATGTTCAACGTAGAAATGTAATCAGTGTTTTTGATTATCAACATCATCCTCTCATCAATGTATTCACGATGTCGTTCATTAATATTGAACTTATTCCCGAACACAAAAAATCAACAACTTTTCCATTTTCTCCCCATGTGCCCATTGATTATGAATTTATGAAACATGAAAATGTTCGAGTGAAAGTATCCTACACCTTGATATACACATATACAGGGTGTTTATTTAGCAAGGTACAAGAGTTTCTTGTAACACAAGAAGTTCCATTAAGATAGGCTGTGTGCCTGTCTCACTATTTCAAACATCTTTCTTCCACTATTCGTTCGTGTTTCTTTCAAACATCTTTCTTTTAATGAGAGGCATACGCGTATTACGGCATGGGCATGCTACCACAGACCACACGAGAATAATAGAGCAGTTGTTTAAAAAAAAAAATTCAATTTTTCCAAAAGACGTCTTTGATTTTGGTTTGAAGTTTGATGAAGTGTGACTGGTTTTGGTAGTACAAATTGGGTGCAACTTTACAACGCTGTATACTATGACGGAACATTATGGGAGATGATAAAAAGCTTTTAAATCGCAACATTTTGCCCCTCGTCTTTCAGTTGATTACATATTGAAAAAAAAAGTGATGCGCTTCTATTATACAGGGTGACCAAAACAAGGTGCCAAAGTTGATAAAGTATTAACTTAAATACCATAGAGCTTTTCAGGGTGGTTTCTTGTCTTTAAAGTCAAAATTCGAGACTATTAAAAATGCTTCATCCAAAGTGGCGCATATGTGGTCAAGACACTCGCCTGATAAACAGGAAGGCGTGGATTCAATCCCAGCTGTGAGGTATGAAATTTTTTCTTTTGAGAAATTGAAAATTAGCCACAAAAATAGTAGTGGCCTACTACTGGAGTAAAGGGAATTTTCAGTCCTTTATTCACCCACCTCTAATTGATACCACTAAATACAAAACAACCAAATAACTTGTGCCATTATGGACAGAATAACCGGAGAAATAAGAAACTGCATAAATGTTTGACTCTTTATCTTTTACTCAACACCCTAGTTCTACATGAGATACAGTATGCAGAATTTTAGATGTTGAAAAAAAAGTACCTACATTATTATGCTGTTGAAAAAAAAGCACATATTGCTGACATGGAAGAGTAATAGAAAATAGGATGTGTGTATGGGAGAGTGAGAGAGAGGGATAAGGTATGTATATGGAGTGAGAGAGAGGGATAAGGTGTGTGTATGTGAGAGTGAGAGGGAGGGATACGGATTGGGGATTACTCAAAGTGGCGCATATGCGGTCAAGACACTCGTCTGATAAACAGGAAGGCGTGGATTCAATCCCAGCTGAGGTATGAAATTTTTTCCTTTGAGAAATTGAAAATTAGCCACAAAAATAGTAGTGGCCTACTGCTGGAGTAAAGGGAATTTTCAGTCCTTTATTCACCCGCCTCTAATTGATACCACTAAGTACAAAACAACCAAATAACTTGTGCCATTATGGACAGAATAAGCGGATAAATAAGAAACTGCATAAATGTTTGCCACTCTTTATCTTTTACTCAACACCCTGGTTCTACATGAGATACAGTATGCAGAATTTTAGATGTTGAAAAAAAGCACATTATTATGCTGTTGAAAAAAAGCACATATTGCTGACATGGAAGAGTAATAGAAAATAGGATGTGTGTATGGGAGAGTGAGAGGGAGGGATAAGGTATGTATATGGAGTGAGAGAGAGGGATAAGGTGTGTGTATGTGAGAGTGAGAGGGAGGGATACGGATTGGGGATTACGTACAATCCCGATTACATACAGACCATGAGCATATTCCTAAAAGCAATTCGCACTTTTTCTCTATTAGTGCCTTAACACTTGTGAAGTAAGGTTGTTCGCACCGGAAAATTTACACCTTGTACTAAGCAATAACGTCAAAAATGGACTTCTAATAGCCTCAACCATGATGCAATGGTAAAGTGGAAAATGTAAAGTTCTCTATTGAACAGTTCTGGGATTCAAATTTCTAAATCATCCTGAAGATTCTGGAGACATTAACATTCTCTGCCACAATCGCGCAGTGCAAAATGAGTGTGAAGTTCTCTACTGAACAATGAACAGCCCTGGCATTTAAATTTTTAGATGGTTCTGGAGAATAGAACACGCCAAGTTCTATGCCTACCTCAAGCAACACGTTACCATCAGGTCATGAAATAGTGCGATTAGTGCCTTAACACTTGTGAAGTAAGGTTGTTCGCGCCGGAAAATTTGCACTTTGTACTAAGCAAGAACGTCAAAAATGGACTTCTAATGGACTTCACCATTTTAATGATTGCACTTCACCATGATGCAATGGTGAAGTGCAAAATGTAAAGTTCTCTACTGAACAGTTCTGGGATTCAAATTTCTAAATCATCCTGAAGATTCTGGAGATATTAACATTCTCTGCCACAATCGCGAAGTGCAAAATGAGTGTGAAGTTCTCTACTGAACAATGAACAGCCCTGGCATTCAAATTTTTAGATGGTTCTGGAGAATAGAACACGCCAAGTTCTATGCCTACCTCAAGCAACACGTTACCATCAGGTCATGAAATAGTGCACAATATATTTTAATAACTCATTGGTCATCTACTCGTCCGGTGAGTAGGAGATGGAGGGTTCGAATTCCAGTCATGGAATTATTCATATTTGAGAATTTGGCCAAATGAAAGGGATTTTTCAGTGCTGCTAAGGGGTGGCTTGCCGCTAAGGGGTGCTGCTAAAGGGATTTTTCAGCCTCACTCGAGCCGTATAAAAAAATATTTTTCCACGAGGAAAATAAGCAAGAACGACAAGGGAAGTAAGGGCAGGAAATGACAAGATCATAACATAACAGCCTTCCTGTTCCTATCCTGACGTAGGGAGAAGGCAAATAATTTCCAATAAAATTATGGAAATTGAAACACAGAGATAAGTATCGCGAGAAACAGAGGGAGGGCGAAAGAACGGAGAAGACAAAGGAAAAGGGGGAGAGAAAATATGAACTGGGCAGGAGTGTGGGGAAGAATGAGGAAGGAGATAAAATGTAAAATAAATGACAGGGGACAATAAAGGAGGGAAAATATCGATAAAAGGAAGCGACAAAGGAAAAGGGGGAGAGAAAATATGAACTGGGTAGGAGGTAGGAGTGTGGGGAAGAATGAGGAAGGAGATAAAATGTAAAATAAATGACAGGGGACAATAAAGGAGGGAAAATATCGATAAAAGGAAGAGAACGAAGTCAGAGGGACAGGTTGATGAAGAGAGAGAGAGAGAGGGCGAGGGAAGAAATTGGTACCTAATTTGCCAGACAAAATGCAACTCGTAAAGTAATGAAGCGAACACGATAGTGGAGAAGGGAGGACGAGGGTGAAATATAGAAATTTAAATAAATACAACGAAGTAAAAAAAAAAAAACCGTGACGCAAGTGGCAGCAAATTGCGACAAAAAAGAATACATAGATAGTAAAAAGGTAGCGAAAAAAACACTGAAGTGTCAGGGAAAAAAAGTGACACATTTCGAAAAAGAACGGGGAAAACATGTACTGCCATCCTCGTAGGTATGCATATGCATGGTCCTTTACGACCCCATAAGCTCCCTCCCTCTTGGAGAGAAGGTTTTCGCTGCTTATCTGATTATGTATTTTGAATTTATGTATATTTAAGCAGAAAATACTTGTCATTTTTAAAAGCTTCAAGTATGCAATTTACCCTTCTAGGATACTACTTTGCAGGCTTACTTACCTTACTTACCAATAGGCGCTACAGCCCGGGGTGGGCCTTGGCCTCCTCCACAACATTCCTCCAGATTCCACGATCCTTGACCGCCGCAACCCACTGTAGATACCAGGCATTAATAAAAAAATGAACTTTTTTCAAGAGGTTGACAGAGGGAACTGCCTGGCTTTCTTCTAAGGAATCTAAGGTCTTATCGTCCCGAAATCGAAGAGAGAAGTAAGACAGGATAGAAGAAAGCCAGCCGTTCCGAGAACAAACATTATCCGTTCCGGATAAATTCCGCGGCCTAGCGCTTACAATGCAGACGAAACAGGTCCCTTTTTTTCGGGAGAAAAATATGGGCTATATTTAATGTAATCTTCCTTCCCTTCTCCATGTTCTTTGTTTCTATATTTATCATTCTCCCTCATCCCTTTTGTTTTTATTTTTTCTCCCATACGTAATCCGTTTTCTTTTTAGCCCACCATTTTTCTCACGCTATACCTTCATAGCTCTTGTTCTACTTGGCTCTTCGTGTTTTCTCCTCGTTCCCCTACTTAAAGTTTTTATGTCCACTCCAACTTTTACACACTTTCTTGCTAGTTAGATACACACTATTACACACAAATAAAAGAAATTCCGACATACTTATTATTTTAAGAACTTTTGGCTTCTCTCAGCTCCCACATATAAAACCATTGTTCTTTTTTTATGTTCTACAAAAGATGTAACAATGTAATATACCTATAGCAAAGTAACAAAATGTCACTTGCAACGTGTTACTCGGTGCAAAGGTAACCCGAATAACACAAAGAGAAAATGAGTGACGTTGTTCTTTTTTTATGTCCTACAAAAGATGAAACAATGTAACATACCTATAGCAAAGTAAGAAAATGTCACTTGCAACGTGTTACTCGGTGCAAAGGTAACCCGCGAATAACACAAAGAGAATGAGTGACAGAGAATGCCTCAGGCAATAACTTTGTCCCGGTTTCAACCTTACATTTCCTTTTTAGCGCAGGCTAGACGTATTTATCGCTATCTGGTCGCTTTGTAATTAGAAAAATCATCACCAACGTTGTTTCCCTTCTTTGGTTAAATTATGAGATGGATTATTCGAAATCTTCGTAAGGAGATCTTAAATCAAAACAGAAAACTGTTAGTATGCTGGAACAGCTTATTATAAGCTGAGAGTCTAAATAAAGCACTACTTTAAAAAATACCGAAATATAATTATGTATGTACTTTAAAAATACTAGACTTTTCACTCCTTCTTCTTCTTCTCTTTCATCTCATTATTTATCATTCAGTTGCCTTACTACCCACACTAAGAGGATCCTAATTTTAACAAAATTGAACTTATTTTAACAAACATCTAGGTACGTTGTACCTCTATACAAAATATGAACTGTGTCAGTTTTCTTGACAAGGCTGGTTCCAGTTTTTACAAGTATACACACTATAAACTATTAAGCGCGAGAAGAGGGAGGAAAAAAAATGGCACAAGTTTTTGGCGCCCAACTTCTTGCCCATTTTCTTACCAACGAAAAAATAAAGAAAGAAGAAGAAGAAGAAGAAAAAACAGGTCCCTTTTTTCGGGAGAAAAATATGGGCTATATTTAATGTAATCTTCCTTCCCTTCTCCATGTTCTTTGTTTCTATATTTATCATGTATGCATAGAGTCTGTCATTTCCGGACCGATTTTATTCATGCATGACTTTTTTTTACAAACTCATACTGAGATTACTTAGTAAGTACCGATCCCCATAGCGAGATGATGAATACTAACGACATGGGTCTGTATTGCTCGTCTTTTCACACATACTAAGAGCTAGGGATCTATAGAGAATGCTAAAGCTGGCAGAGGACGCAAAAAGAACAAGTTCAATATAACATCAGCTCTACAAATGCACGTTCATAAATAGGGGAAAAAATATTTGAAATTCTTTGGAATCGCCTGCCAGAGGCATACACACAGAAGAAGTATAACGAATCGTTGATAGTTACCGTGCATTAAATATTCCCTCAGAACCATTGGACACATGCCAGGAACCATACAACGAGACCGTACGAATATTTCAGAAGGGAAAATTCCCATTCATTGTCTCCTCCCTGCGTTTTCCCTTTTCATCTTTTTTCCCCCTTGGTCTTCTCCTATGTCCATTTGTCACTTTTTTTCCCTTTGTCGGACACAATATTGTACAATTTATGATCTGAAATATCTAGGTCTGCAGTCAGAATGAGTTCAGGCTCTTTTCCCTACAAAAGATGTAACAATGTAACATACCTATAGCAAAGTAACAAAATGTCACTTGCAACGTGTTACTCGGTGCAAAGGTAACCCGAATAACACAAAGAGAATGAGTGGCAGAGAATGCCTCAGGCAATAACTTTGTCCCGATTTCAACCTTACATTTCCTTTTTAGCTGTTTCTTTTTTACTATTTTTTTTTTTTTAAGTTGGAAATACATATATAAAGATTAACCTACACAGGTAGGTACGTTATATTGTTTTTATTTTATTCTTAGAGATAATAAGATAAAAATAACACAAGTGTTATCATCCTACACCAAATCGTAGGTGGAAAATACGCTCTACTCCTACGACGTCTCTACCGAAGCTCCTAAGATCAAGCTCAGCTAGTCCCTGATCTACCGAAACCGTGACGCAAACTGTTGAGCACCCTGTATCATTATTTTGTGACTTCGCTTATGCGTATCGCACATCAAGTGTAAATTTTCGTGTAGGTAAGTATTTACCGTCAAGTGTAAATTTTCCCCCGTTCACGTTAAGTTTTTTTTCGGCGAAAACAAAGTTTGAGAGAACGGAGAGCAAAGGGTTCGGTGGAGGGAAGAAAATCTTCCAGGTTGTTGGCTCTGATAAAGCAAAGCGGTAAACAATGTTACTTTGGGATAGGAGAGGCGTACCCAAATATTGTGAGAAAACTCAAGGCACAATGTTTGTCTTGATTTCAAACTGTCGTATATCATAGTTCCATATTGGGTGACTCGAAAGTTTTTTGGTCTGATGATGAGAATCTGAGTATTCTCGAAAGCTTGAAAGTTGAATTTGAATTGTCTTTTCCTTTGTAAAGAAGGACAATGTTAAAAACTAATGAGATGCGTTTCTCCAAATGCGCAGACACGTTTTCGTCAAATACCGTCAAAGAGTTTAGTTAAACAAAATTAGGGTTGGAAAAACTGGGGCTTAGTTCGGGTCAGGTACAGCAAAAGGTAATTTACGTAAGAGGTAATTTGCGTAAGAAGTTGCAGTGAGGGATAATCGATATTAATTTTGTGGTGTTAAAGTTCAAGGTACCAAGAGAGTTATCCAAAGAGAGAATCTGAGTATTCTCGAAAGCTTGAAAGTTGAATTTGAATTGTCTTTTCCTTTGTAAAGAAGGACAATGTTAAAAACTAATGAGAAAGGGGGGTGCCATTTAATTTCATGTACCTATAGTAGGGGAAAGTTGCCGAAGGAGGGGTACTTGTTTGTTTTCGAGCGATCTATCACCTCGTACTGATGCAAGTAATTAACAGTGTAAATTGAAAACACGTGTAGCCTGGGAGAGAGAGAGAGAGAGAGAGAGAGAGAGAGAGAGAGAGAGAGAGAGAGAATACAAATAAAACTCGATAGGAAATAAAAGCAAGAAAGAGAGGAAAGGTAATTCAAAAATTGGAAAGAGATAGATAGAGAGGGAGAAAGGTAAAAGGGAGAGACACAAACAAAAGCAAATGTAAACAAAACTGAATAGGAAACAGAAGGAATAGACAGAGAGAGAGAGAGAAAGAGAGAGAGAGAGAGGAAATAAGAGAAAGATGGAGAGTGAGAGAAAGGTAAGAGGAAAAAGAAAATAAAGAAAGAGGAGGGAGAGAGAGAACCTCAGTGGAAAAAGCATTTGAAAGAAAGAGAAATTGCTAGTAAATAAATCAATCTGATTGGAGAAAACAAGAGAAAGAAAGAACGAAAAACAAAGGAATTACCCTGATTGAGAGTGAAAGAGAAAAGAAACATAGAGGGCGAGAGAGAGAAAGAGAGAGAGGAGCATTTTGCATTTTCCTGTCTAAAAAAAGTGCTGAGGGCAAGAAAAATCAGTAAATTTCAAACTGTGAAAAAGTCTTAGGGAGGGAAAAGTATATTGCCATTAAACTCAGAAAAAGGAGGAAGGGAAAAGAGGAAATGAGAGGAGAAAGAGAAGGGAGGGAATATAAGAGGAAGAGAGGAGGAAAGGAAAGCGGAAATGGAGGGAAGAAAAGGGAGAAAATAAGTAGAGATTAGGGTGGAGGGGAGCAAAGAGAGGGGAAATTGACAGAGGAAAGAAGGAGAAATAGGGGAAGAGGAAGGAGAGTAGGGGAGGGAGGAGAAAGAGGGAAGAGGAGGGAGAGAGCGAAAATAATCCTATTAAAGAGTAATAAACAAGTTACTTTGTTAAGCAGTGTCGATGTGAGCGCTTTTGAAGAGGGGAAAATTCTAAATAAAAAAAATGAATCGACCATAAAATAATGTACCCACAGGTCTGCAGTTTCGAAGAATTCCAGAAAAGTACCTACTCTATACTTAACCTCAAAAATTGTGAAAATTTATTGATGTTTTATTTTACAGTCAAGGTTAGAAGACAAAGATAACAATGAAAATATTTTTTCTCAAAATACTTCAGAACAAAATCGGCACTGATAATTTTTATTTATTCATATTTGGAAAGTTGTTGTTAACAAATAATAAATATAAAAAATCCTTGAACATTATTATTTTAACGACCTCTTTCTCTCCTTTCTGGACTTATCTCCCTTTTCTCCTTATTTCCTCCTTCTCTTTCTTTTCATACTTCTTTTTTTTTCTTTCTGTTTCTGTTCCTAATTCCCTTCTCTTTCTCCTCTCCGTCCACTCCACTCTCTTTTCACTTTCTCGCTCTCCTTTCTTCTTTTTCTCCTTGTGTTATATTTTCTCTCTCTCTTTCTTCTTCTTCTTCTTCTTCTTCTTCTTTCCTCTGTTTTTTCTCATTTTTTTTTATTTCTCTCTCTCACTTTCTCCTCCATCTGGGAATTATTACTCAAGCGACACTTCTCGAGTTAATGACTTCTTTATTTAGAGAGAAAATCTCTCTCTCTCTCTCTCTCTCTCTCTCTCTCTCTATTTTTTTTTCTTTTTCTTTCTCTCTCTCTCTCTCTATTTTTCTCTTTCTCTCCTTTCTTTTTCTCAATTCCCCTGTCCTTCGCGTTCTTCTCTCAGCGTTTCTTCCAATTAATAACAAAATTTATGTTATGTATGGATCGAGGTAAATAGGTATAATAATATTTTGTTTTCGATATTAAAAACAAACAAAAAAACAAAACAAAAAACCCTGCTGTGTATCAGTGACGCAGAACTTTTGCAAAATGCGGAGTTTTATACATGAGGTCTGACAGTCCAAAAACATGATCTGACTCTCAAATGAGGACACGGTTAGCCCAGTGGTAACGTCCTCGCTTGCCCTTCAGAATAATAATAATAATAATAATAATAATAATAGGGAAAAACAAGGGGAGAAAAATAGAACTGAAATGAAGAGAGGGAAATGAAGGGAACACAAGGAAGGGAGAAGGGGAAAAGGAGGGGGGAAAGAGAACGAGAATAGAAAGGAGGAGAGGGGAAACGAACAGAAAGGAGGGGAAAATATTTTTAATCAGCAAAAAGCCAAGGCTGAGCAATTCCTTTAACATCTTCAGCAAATAATGATCGTCTGATGCGAAAGAAACTCGAAAGCTTTTAAACGAATCAGGAGGCAAATAATTTCAATATTTTATTGGAAAAATTCCTTTCGGGGTTTGGTTGTTTTTTCGTCCATTATCGCCGGCGAGAAATTTTATAGCAAACGTTATTCTTTTTTTTTCTAAACTTTATGCTTCGGCGGATTAAAAGTTCGGGCAAGTTTACGACTTATTGGCAATACTTGGCATAGTTTGAAGCTTTTAAGTTAAGATTCAAAATACAAAACAGACTGCGAGTGGTCCTGGTGAAATGGCCTTGTTTACAAAACATGAGGGGGTTTCTAATTTGCCAGCGAAAATTGGACAGAATTAAGCAGAAAAGAACCGTCCATAAGGTTATTCCCCTTTATGGATGGTTCCTTTCTGCCAGCGAAAAATACCTATAGAGAGAATTGAGACTTCTAAAATTTGATTTAAAAAAAAAAAAAAAAATCCTTGAGCATACAATAAGCATACCCTATGGAAAAGTGATCAAAGAATCCTGACTTGTAAATGTAAATGCAATTTCTTTGTGTTATTATGTCACAACTTTGGTGCTCACTGCAGCATTGTAGGATTTTTCCAATATCTCAAGGCAAAGTAAATGAATAAGTAGATTATGGTACATTAACTGCACAGTATTAAGTAAAATAGGATTATATTTACTGATTTTCGCTAGGCTGGTTGTAGGATTTGTAGGCATTAAGGATCGGAAGATGTAAATGAATAAGTAGATTATGTACATGAACTGCACAGTATTAAGTAAAATAGGATTATATTTACTGATTTTCGCTAGGCTGGTTGTAGGATTTGTAGGCATTAAGAGGATAATAATTATTCTGTTAATTAATCAAACGTTAATCAATTTCAAATGGAGATTATAATTTCGTGCAAATAAAATCAGTATAGGGATATAATAGGTACAATAACTATGTAGAATCTAATCTAATACATTGTAGGTAGATATGTTAATTATAAAATAGGTACCTACTCATCTACTCATGTACCTATGTTGTTAATACAATAACAGATACTATCAGTAGATGGTGTAGATACATACTCTATATTTTCAGGGGTTTACTTCCCCTCCTATCCCGCCCTAAAGTTGTTTAATTTCAGGGGTAAGAGGTGAGATTAAAAAAAAATAATCATGAAAAAAAAAAATGGAAATAGAAGGTCCCGGGTTCGATTTCCACTATCGAGGAAACGCCAAGTTTCTGTTGTTGTGTTCACACAACACCTAAGAGGGAAGTATTGTATCTTTTAGGGAAGTATTGTATCTCTTTTCTGTTTCTTCCGCTCTCTCTCTCTCTCTCTCTCTCTCTCTCTCTCTCTCTCTCTATCTCTCTACTCCATCTCTATACTTTTCTGTACATATCTCCCACTGTTTCTTCTCTAACTCTCAAATTCTCCCTCCATAACCTCCTCTACTTCTGCCCTATATATCTCCTCCTCCTTCTCCCCCTTTATTTCTCCTTTCCCTCTCCCCCTCCAACTTCCTTCCTCAAACATTGTCATCCCTGATTAGCAGGAAGTAGCAATAATGAAACAGAGAGAGGAAGAAGGGAGAGAGAGAGAAAGCAAGTTACGGAAACGACATAAAATTAAAGTTAGAGCAGAGAAGAGAAAGAGAAAAAATATAGAAGCTAGGAGAAATAATGAAAAAGAAAATGAGAGAGAGAGAGAGGGAGAGAGAGAGAGGGGGGGGAGAAAGGAAACGAGAGACAGAAAAAATACTGGAACAAGTGGCTATAATGATAATCAGGAACATGAAGAGGAGAAGAAGAAGAAGAAGAAACGGAAAGAAGAAGAAGAAAAAAAAGAAGAAGATGAAGGAAATTAAATTAAATGGAAATGAAGATAGGAAGAAGAAGTAGGGGAAAGAGAGAGAGAGAGATAAAGAGAGAGAGTGATAGAGGAAGAGAGAGGGAAGGAGAGAAAGAGAGGGAGAGAGAGAGAATACAGAGAGAGAAAAGTCATCATTAATAAAAAAAAATAAAAAAAAAATCCAAGGAAGATAATTAAAAAATAATTAAAATGTTTCCCTCTCTCTCTTCATCAATAAAGAAAAGTACTTTACAATTGGAACAAATCAGTCTCTCTCTCTCTCTCTCTTTCTCTCTCTCTCTCTCTCACACACATACGAGAAATTCAATTAATTAAATTGCAATGAGTTCCTGAATTCATTATTTTATTAAATTAAAAAAGAACTATTGTGAAAATGGAATTTTAAAAAGTAGTAATAAAAAGGTCATACGTACCTATATTTTTTTTTAATATGGTCATACGTACCTTATTGTAAGGGCTGGGCCGTGCGTTCGATTCCCGCCCGGGGCGGATTTGTCCTGAAGAGATAAGGAAGGCTGGCTTTCTCCTATCCTGTCATTCTTCTCTCTTCGATTTTGGAACGATAAGACCCTCCTAGCAGCTACAGTTCCATCTTTCTTTAAAGCTTTTCTAGAGACCGCTTGAAAAAAAAAAAAAAAAAAAAAAAAAAAAAAAACCCCCTTAAAATTTTTCCCCCCTCTTTTTTAAAATTT